>NW_025228067.1:589308-596811 GCF_018294505.1 Triticum aestivum
CTTACAAATGAAGGGCCTAGCTTGGAGAAGGATGAACATTGGAGCAAGAACAAGCATGGAGATGATGGCATGCGCAAGGGGAACAATAACGGAGTTACAAGTGATGATTTCAGGACTTTGAAGCCACCATAATGGGTGCATGAAGCCTTGGACGAAATATACAAGATGCCACTTCATAAATTTCGTCCCGAGGCTATTTTAGGTGCTGCGTCACCTTATTATTGGGCCAGGCCCATGTAATTTCGAAATACATAAGTATAGGCTATTTTTAGAGTCCGTATGTGTGGGGAAACAAGAGATAGGGTTGATTTCGGACCCCTCCACCAAGGGCCACGAAATTGCCCCCTCTTCCTCCATATATATAGCCCTTAGGGCATCGTTTAGACTTTGGGTTTTGTTTAGATTAAAAGTTCGCCATAGCTGCAACTTCGCGTACTTCGTTTGTGTTCAACGACCAGACAAAGGCGTCACAGGACCCCACCTTGATCAATAAAGCTTTCATCTTATATTCGCAATATCCAGATTGCAATCTTAGTTTCTTGCTTGTTCTTCGTTTGCTCGCAGGAAACAGACCCTCGTGGTCAGGTTGATCGTGCTCCGGCGTGGTCAATAACCTCTCGGAGTTGGTTTAGCGATTGCTAAGGCGCGACGTCCTCGCACGTTCGTAGTCGGATCGTCAAAGTCGACTTCCACCAAAGCAAAATCCACCATCTCATCGAAAGACGGGACACCTCCGCCTCTGTCAATCATATTGTTGTGTGTTTCTATTGCTGCTAACCATGCCAGGATCACAAGCCGACGAGACTGACTGGGAGAACTTGACGAACAAGGAGCTTCATGATATGTTTCAGCAAATGATGAGTGGACAGGTGCAAGATGTGATAAACAGATTTGAAGAGGCCATGGAGAAGATAGATGGCATGGAGAAGACGTTTGAAACAAAGCTCGATAACAAGTTTGCTGAATTGCTTTCGCGTTTTCCACCACCACCACCGGCTGCTCCTGCCGCACCTCTGCAACAACAGCAACAACACCGACTACCTCCACGTCGGGAAACAGCGCTCCGCCGAGCGAGCCGTGTCCCTCTTCAGTCGGGCCAAACTGCTGGTGCTGCTGTTGATACTTCTGTGGCTCCTACTGCTGATGTGGAGGAGGATGAATATGTGGGAGATTATGAGGATGAGGTTGATCAAAATCAGAACTACGTGCCACCACCAGCACAGCAACCACCAGGTCGTCCATATGCAAATAATGGCAATGGTAGGGCTCACCCTCAGGTACGAGATCATGACCATCTCCCTAAACTAAAATTGAATATTCCACCATTTGAGGGTAGATATGTTCCTGATATATATCTTACTTGGGAGTTAGAAACTGAACAACGATTTACATGTTTACAATATCCCGAGGAGAGACGTGTTCCTGCTGCTGTTTGTGCTTTCACTAGTTTTGCATGCGTTTGGTGGTTTGAGCATTGTAGATTATATCCTATTCCGGCTACTTGGGCTGCTTTGAAAAATGCTATGCGTACTCGTTGGGTTCCACCATATTATCAACGTGAATTACTTCAAAAATTGCAGCGCTTAAGACAGGGAAAAAATTCTGTAGAAGAATATTATCAGGAATTACAAACTGGCATGATTAGATGTGGTATTGTTGAGGAGAATGAAGCTATGCTTGCACGTTTTATGGGTGGATTAAATAGAGAGATTCAGACGATTCTAGAGTATAAGGAGTATACTAATATCACTCGTTTATTCCATCTTGCTTGTAAAGCTGAACGTGAAGTGCAGGATCGACAGGCATTGGCACGGACTAACTTTTCTGTAGGTCGACCTTCATCATGGACACCACGTGCATCATCTACTTCCACACGTTCTGCTACACCGGCGCCTCCGTCGGCTGCCACCTCCAACCATGATACAATAAAGCAGGCACAATCACCACTATCTACCAAGAGCACACGTTCTGGGCCTACAAAGAGCTCTTCTTCATCCATGGCATCAACAGGGCAAACACATGATATTATTTGTCGACATTGCAAGGGTGGAGGTCATTATGCGAGAGAATGCCCATCTAAGCGTGTGATGATTGTTACTGAGGATGGTGGGTATGAGTCCGCTAGTGACTATGATGAGGAGACTTTGGCTCTTATTACACGTGACGAACACGGTGGAGACGATTCTGATCATGATACGCAATACATGGCTCCTGAAGATGCTGACAGGTATGAATGTTTAGTTGCTCAACGTTTTTTGAGTGTGCAGGTTACACAAGCTGAGCAAAATCAGAGGCATAATTTGTTCCACACAAACGAAGTTGTGAAGGAACGTTCTATTCGCGTGATCATAGATGGAGGGAGCTGCAATAACTTGGCTATCATGGAGATGGTGGAGAAGCTATCTCTCACCACAAGACCACATCCACATCCTTACTACATCCAATGGTTCAACAACAGCGGCAAGATTAAGGTAACACGTACTGTTCGTGTGCATTTTAGTATCTCTACATATGCTGATTATGTTGATTGTGATGTGGTACCTATGCAAGCATGTTCCTTATTACTTGGTAGACCATGGCAATTTGATAAAAATTCTGTACACCATGGTAGAAACAATCAGTATACTCTTGTTCATAACGATAAAAATATTACTTTGCTTCCTATGACTCCTGATTCCATTTTGAAAGATGATATTAATAGAGCTAATAAAGCAAAATAGGAGACAAATAAGACTGAAAATCAGATTGTGGCAAAAGAATTTGAGCACCAAATGAAGCCTAATAATAAACCATCTACTGTTGTTTCTGAAATTAAATTGAAAAATGCATGTTTACTTGCCACCAAATCTGATATTGATGAGCTAGATTTTAGCAAATCTGTTTGCTATGCTTTTGTGTGCAAAGAGGCATTATTTTCATTCGAGGACGTGCCTTCCTCTTTGATAGAGGCAAAGGTGTCCCGTCTTTCGATGAGATGATGGATATCGCTTTGGTGGCAGTCGACTTTGACGATCCGACTACGAACGTGCGAGGACGTCGCGCCTTAGCAATCGCTAAACCAACTCCGAGAGGTTATTGACCACGCCGGAGCACGATCAACCTGACCACGAGGGTCTGTTTCCTGCGAGCGAACGAAGAACAAGCAAGAAACTGAGATTGCAATCTGGATATTGCGAATATAAGATGAAAGCTTTATTGATCAAGGTGGGGTTCTGTGACGCCTTTGTTTGGTCGTTGAACACAAACGAAGTACGCGAAGTTGCAGCTATGGTGAACTTTTAATCTAAACAAAACCCAAAGTCTAAACGACGCCCTAAGGGCTGTATATATGGAGGAAGAGGGGGGAATTTCGTGGCCCTTGGTGGAGGGGTCCGAAATCAACCCTATCTCTTGTTTCCCCACACATACGGACTCTAAAAATAGCCTATACTTATGTATTTCGAAATTACATGGGCCTGGCCCAATAATAAGGTGACGCAGCACCTAAAATAGCCTCGGGACGAAATTTATGAAGTGGCATCTTGTATATTTCGTCCATGGCTTCATGCACCCATTATGGTGGCTTCAAAGTCCTGAAATCATCACTTGTAACTCCATTCTTGTTCCCCTTGTGCATGCCATCATCTCCATGCTTGTTCTTGCTCCAATGTTCATCCTTCTCCAAGCTAGGCCCTTCATTTGTAAGCAAAACAAATGTATCCAATTTAGGCAGCATCATATTCTCATGAACATTAGAATCATTACCAAGAAGCGAAAGTACCTGGTAATTTAGTTGGCGTGCACGAGCTCTAGTAATTGGTCCAGTATGTATAGCAGCAGGGGCTGTGGGTGTAGCAATTGTATTGATGTCCTCATCACTCGTGGTCAGGTTGATCGTGCTCCGGCGTGGTCAATAACCTCTCGGAGTTGGTTTAGCGATTGCTAAGGCGCGACGTCCTCGCACGTTCGTAGTCGGATCGTCAAAGTCGACTTCCACCAAAGCGATATCCATCATCTCATCGAAAGACGGGACACCTTTGCCTCTATCAAGTGGTATCAGATTTCCAGGTTGCTCGGTGAGATTTTACAGTTTTTCGTAGTTTAGATCGAGTCTGTTCTTCATACCTACGGTCCACGAAAAAGCCACAAAAAAATTAGGGTTAGTTCATCATATCCGAACCAATCTGAGCCTTTGCATAGTCTTTTTAGGGTTTTGCTATGTTGAATTTGCGGTTGCATCGTCGTGTCTAGTTGCTGGTCTTAGAGTCTAGTCTTTTAGAGTTTCGAGTTCTGGTCATAAGTTGTCACCCGCCGCCGCACCATCATCATCGCCCCTGCCATCTACCACCACCGCTTATCCGCCACCGCTCCGAATCCGTATCCATATACCACCACCAATCCGTGTCCATATACCACCACCGATCCATATCCATATACTACCACCGCTACCACCACCGCTGCCATATACCACCACCATATATCCACCACCAATCCGAGTTCCTTGCATATTAGGTTTGTTTTCGAGATCCATCTAGATTCCGATTCATGTTTCCTTGCCGGAGTAGGTTTCGGGAAAAAAAAAGAGTCGGGTAGGCACGCTCCGTTTAGGCCCAAAAATTTTCGAAAACGCATTTTTCGAAAAAATTTCTGGCTATCCTATTTTTAGGTGTTTCTGAGTGTTTTGAGACAGGTGCCATTATAGGAAGTTTTTTTTGACCCGTTTCCAGTTTTTGGGTCCGGGCAGTCGAAAAAAAAAATTGGTCGAAAAAATTCCGTGCCCATCCTGTCCATTTGAGCTAGGAAGAGTTTTGAGACACTCACCATTATAGTGATTTTTCGCAAAAAAAAAGCAGCGCAAAAAAAAGAGCGCAAAAAAAAGAGCGAAAAAAAATTCAGAGTGTACTTTTCCCTTGTTTACGTGCCGCGCCGTGATTTTGTTGGTGTTCTAGGCTCGCGTCTCTAGCACAGTCTAGCCTAGGACCAGCACAGTACTGTCGTTGAGCGTTTATTCAACTTTGCATCTCTGAATTGATTATTGCTGACCCTTTTTGCTACCATACTATAAGCCTTCCCAGCTCCACATACATCTACGTCGTGTGTTTGACTCTCCCTGGTAATCGCTCTATCCAAGCTTTGAGAGTTTTTGACTACAACGGTTGCCGATCACCGCATGCTGCTGGGTAAGAACTGGTAAGAATTTGAGATTTGCTTGACGGATTTGTGATACACCACCACCACTTCTTAGTAGTCTGTAGGATCATATTCTTGTGTGTTTCTATTGCTGCTAACCATGCCAGGATCACAAGCCGACGAGATTGACTGGGAGAACTTATCGAACAAGGAGCTTCATGATAAGTTTCAGCAAATGATGACTGAACAGGTACAAGATGTGTTGAACAATTTTGAAGAGGCCATGGAGAAGATCACTGGCCTTGAGAAGACGTTCGAAACAAAGCTCGATAACAGATTTAATGAACTGCTTGCGCGTCTTCCACCACCGGCTGCACCTGTCGCACCTCTGCAACAACAACAACTACGCCCCCTTCCGAATCAGTATGGACGAGCACAGCGTGTTCCTATCGAGCCAGGACAAAATTCTGGTGCCGCTGCTACTGCTGTTGGTGCTTCTTTGGCTCCTGCTACTGCTGCTGCTGGTACCCAGGAGGATGATGAGTATGCGGGCGATTATGAGGATGAGGTCGATCAAAATCAGCACTACGTGCAGCCACCTGCACCACCACCAGCAGGTCGACCTCAGGTATATATTCGTAATGGTAGGCCTGCACCACCACCTCAGGTACGAGATGATGTCCATATTCCTAAACTGAAATTGAATATTCCACCATTTGAGGGTAGATATGTTCCTGATATATATCTTACTTGGGAGTTAGAAACTGAACAACGATTTACATGTTTACAATATCCTGAGGAGAGACGAGTTGCTGCTGCTGTTTGTGCTTTCACTAGTTTTGCATGTGTATGGTGGTCTGAACATTGTAGATTATATCCTATTCCAACTACTTGGGCTGCTTTGAAAACTGCTATGCGTACGCGTTGGGTTCCACCTTATTATCAACGTGAATTGCTTCAAAAATTGCAGCGTTTAAGACAAGGGAAAAATTCTGTAGAAGAATATTATCAGGAATTACAAACTGGCATGATTAGATGTGGTATTGTTGAGGAGAATGAAGCTATGCTTACACGTTTTCTGGGTGGATTAAATAGAGAGATTCAGACCATTCTAGACTATAAGGAGTATACTAATATCACTCGTTTATTCCATCTTGCTTGTAAAGCTGAACGTGAAGTGCAGGATCGACAAGCATTGGCGCGAACTAACTTTTCTGCAGGCCGACCTTCATCATGGACACCGCGTGCATCTTCTACTTCAACTGCACGAGCACCTCAATCAGGTGCCTCCTACAGCCGTGATACAAGAAAACAGGAACAACCACCATTATCTGCCAAGAGCGCACCTGCCGGGCCTGCACAGAGTTCTTCTTCTTCCAGGGCATCAACAGGGCACACAAGTGATATTATTTGTCGTCGTTGTAAGGGAGGAGGTCATTATGCGAGAGAATGCAAATCTCCGCGTGTGATGATTGCTACCGCGGATGGTAGATATGAGTCCGCTAGTGACTATGATGAGGAGACTTTGGCTCTTATTACACGTGAAGAACATGGTGGAGATGATTCTGATCATGAGACGCAATACATGGCTCCTGAAGACGCTGACAGGTATGAATGTTTAGTTGCTCAACGTGTTTTGAGTGTGCAGGTCACATAAGCTGAGCAAAATCAGAGGCACAATTTGTTCCATACCAAGGGAGATGTGAAGGAACGTTCTGTGCGCGTCATCATAGACGGAGGGAGCTGCAATGACTTGTGATAGAGGCAAAGGTGTCCCGTCTTTCGATGAGATGGTGGATTTCGCTTTGGTGGAAGTCGACTTTGACGATCCGACTACGAACGTGCGAGGACGTCGCGCCTTAGCAATCGTTAAACCAACTTCGAGAGGTTATTGACCACGCCGGAACACGATCAACCTGACCACGAGGGTCTGTTTCCTGCAAGCAAACGAAGAACAAGCAAGAAACTAAGATTGCAATCTGGATATTGCGAATATAAGATGAAAGCTTTATTGATCAAGGTGGGGTTCTGTGACGCCTTTGTCTGGTCGTTGAACACAAACGAAGTACGCGAAGTTGCAGCTATGGCGAACTTTTAATCTAAACAAAACCCAAAGTCTAAACGATGCCCTAAGGGCTGTATATATGGAGGAAGAGGGGGGAATTTCGTGGCCCTTGGTGGAGGGGTCCGAAATCAACCCTATCTCTTGTTTCCCCACACATACGGACTCTAAAAATAGCCTATACTTATGTATTTCGAAATTACATGGGCCTGGCCCAATAATAAGGTGACGCAGCACCTAAAATAGCCTCGGGACGAAATTTATGAAGTGGCATCTTGTATATTTCGTCCAAGGCTTCATGCACCCATTATGGTGGCTTCAAAGTCCTGAAA
>NW_025228068.1:0-32454 GCF_018294505.1 Triticum aestivum
TTTTTTTTTTTTGACTGCCCGGACCCAAAAACTGGAAACGGGTCAAAAAAAACTTCCTATAATGGCACCTGTCTCAAAACACTCAGAAACACCTAAAAATAGGATAGCCAGAAAATTTTTCGAAAAATGCGTTTTCGAAAAATTTTGGGCCTAAACGGAGCGTGGCTACCCGACTCCGGCAAGGAAACACGAATCGGAATCTAGAGGGATCTCGAAAACAAACCTAATATGACAAGAACTCGGATTGGTGGTGGATATATGGTAGTAGATGGCAGCGGTGGTGGTATATGACAGTTGTGGTGGTATATGGATACGGATTCGAAGCGGTGGCGGATAAGCGGTGGTGGTAGATGGCAGGGGTGATGATGATGGTGCGGCGGCGGCGTGACAACTTATGACCAGAACTCGAAACTCTAAAAGACTAGACTCTAAGACCAGCAACTAGACACGACGATGCAACCGCAAATTCAACAAAGCAAAACCCTAAAAAGATTATGCAAAGGCTCAGATTGGTTTGGATATAAGGAACTAACCCTAATTTTTTTGTGGCTTTTTCGTGGACTGTAGGTATGAAGAACAGACTCGATCTAAACTACAAAAAACTGTAAAATCTCACCGAGCAACCTGGAAATCTGATACCACTTGATAGAGGCAAAGGTGTCCCGTCTTTCGATGAGATGGTGGATTTCGCTTTGGTGGAAGTCGACTTTGACGATCCGACTACGAACGTGCGAGGACGTCGCGCCTTAGCAATCGCTAAACCAACTCCGAGAGGTTATTGACCACGCCGGAGCACGATCAACCTGACCACGAGGGTCTGTTTCCTGCGAGCAAACGAAGAACAAGCAAGAAACTAAGATTGCAATCTGGATATTGCGAATATAAGATGAAAGCTTTATTGATCAAGGTGGGGTTCTGTGACGCCTTTGTCTGGTCGTTGAACACAAACGAAGTACGCGAAGTTGCAGCTATGGCGAACTTTTAATCTAAACAAAACCCAAAGTCTAAACGATGCCCTAAGGGCTGTATATATGGAGGAAGAGGGGGGGAATTTCGTGGCCCTTGGTGGAGGGGTCCGAAATCAACCCTATCTCTTGTTTCCCCACACATACGGACTCTAAAAATAGCCTATACTTATGTATTTCGAAATTACATGGGCCTGGCCCAATAATAAGGTGACGCAGCACCTAAAATAGCCTCGGGACGAAATTTATGAAGTGGCGTCTTGTATATTTCGTCCAAGGCTTCATGCACCCATTATGGTGGCTTCAAAGTCCAGAAATCATCACTTGTAACTCCGTTCTTGTTCCCCTTGCGCATGCCATCATCTCCATGCTTGTTCTTGCTCCAATGTTCATCCTTCTCCAAGCTAGGCCCTTCATTTGTAAGCAAAACAAATGTATCCAATTTAGGCAGCATCATATTCTCATGAACATTAGAATCATTACCAAGAAACGAAAGTACCTGGTAATTTAGTTGGCGTGCATGAGCTCTAGTAATTGGTCCAGTATGTATAGCAGCAGGGGCTGTGGGTGTAACAATTGTATTGATGTCCTCATCATCTTCTCAAAGCCAGTGATCTTCTCCATGGCCTCTTCAAAATTGTTCAGCACATCTTGCACCTGTTCAGTCATCATTTGCTGAAACTTATCATGAAGCTCCTTGTTCGATAAATTCTCCCAGTCAATCTCGTCGGCTTGTGATCCTGGCATGGTTAGCAGCAATAGAAACACACAAGAATATGATCCTACAGACTACGAAGAAGTGGTGGTGGTGGGTGTCACAAATCCGTCAAGCAAATCTCAAATTCTTACCAGTTCTTACCCAGCAGCAGGCGGTGATCGGCAACCGTTGTAGTCAAAAACTCTCAAAGCTTGGATAGAGCGATTACCAGGGAGAGTCAAACGCACGACGTAGATGTATGTGGAGCTGGGAAGGCTTATAATATGGTAGCAAAAAGGGTCAGCAATAATCAATTCAGAGATGCAAAGTTGAATAAACGCTCAACGACGGTACTGTGCTGGTCCTAGGCTAGACTGTGCTAGAGACGCGAGCCTAGAACACCAACTGATGAGGACATGACTACCTTGGATATGACCAAAAATATTGCATATATGCATATTTGTCAGGTGATTTCTAGTGCAAACTATTCAATAATCTATTTATGTTATCCAGAACAAAAATACTTCACACACTTTTGTGTTTTGTCTAATTGCAGGTGTATGGGACATTTGTACAATCCACATATGAAGATAAGGAAGAAAGAGATGTTTATTTGCTGTCCAAAAAGTTCTCTCACGTCACTTTTGGCCCAAGAGAAGATAGAGTCCAAGTCTCTCACGTTCTGGATTCAGATTCGGACTGCACAGACACACCTGACTCAAAACGCACACAAGTTTTTCATACGGACTCCGAATTGGTTGATTCTTTTTTTGTTGGAAACTAGATTTCGTGCACTTTCCAACCCAATTGGAATCACCTTCAAATTCGTCCGGAGCGTTGAGTTGTGGACGAAACAATCTGATGCTGCAGCAGAATCCGAGTCAAACTACAAGTCCAAAGGTGTTACATCACCTCCACTTGGGCCCATTGGCCTTGTACGACCTAGATTTAGTTTTAGGCTGCCTTGGGACGTCCTCCCACCTCCTTGGACGCCACCCCTTGCTCCTATATAAGTAGATCCATCTAGTAGCTTTTCCTTGGGATTTGTTTAGTTAAAAGTTAGCCATTGCAACTTCGTGTACTTCGTTTGTGTCCAACGACCAGACCAAGACCGCTTACGGATCCCCACCTTTATCAATACTTCATATATACTCGCAATATTCAGATTGCTTTTATCATATTCTTGCTTGTTCTTCGATTGCTTGCAGGAATAGACCTTCGTGGTCAGGTTGATTGTGCTCCGGCGTGATCAATAACCTCTCGGAGTTGGTTTAGCGATTGCTAAGGCGCAACGTCGTGCACGTTTGTAGTCGGATCGTCAAAGTCGTCTCCACCAAATCGATAGTTATCATCTCATCGAAAGATCGGGACACCCCGCCTCTATCAAGTGGTATCAAATTCCCTGTGGAGTAACAACATAGCCAAGAAAAGATACTCGGTAGGTGCAAAAGGTGCACTTCCCAAGGTTACCAAACAAACGTGCATCACGTAGAGTAATAAAAACAGCACGTAAATGTTCCAAATGTTCTTCCAAAGATCTGCTATAAATCAATATGTCATCAAAGTAAACTACCACAAATCGTCCAATGAAAGCACGTAAAACTTCGTTCATTAATCTCATGAAAGTACTAGGTGCATTAGTTAACCCAAAAGGCATGACTAACCACTCATATAATCCAAACTTAGTTTTGAATGCTGTTTTCCATTCATCTCCCAATTTCATACGAATTTGATGGTATCCACTACGTAAATCAACTTTGGAGAATATTGTAGAGCCACTCAATTCATCAAGCATATCATCTAGCCTAGGAATAGGATGACGATAACGAATAGTAATATTATTAATGCCTCTACAATCAACACACATACGTGATGTACCATCCTTTTTCGGCACTAGAATAATAGGAACAGCACAAGGACTAAGGGATTCGCGTATATAACCTTTGTCGAGAAGCTCTTGTACTTGACGCATAATCTCCTTTGTCTCCTCTGGATTGGTACGGTATGGTGCACGGTTTGGCAGTGAAGCACCGGGAATTAAGTCAATCTGATGCTCAATCCCTCGAATATGCGGTAATCCCGGTGGCACGTCTTGTGGAAAGACGTCAGCGAACTCCTGCAAAATGTTAGTGACAGCAGGAGGCAAAGAGGAAGGCACGTCCTCGAATGAAAATAATGCCTCTTTGCACACAAAAGCATAGCAAACAGATTTGCTGAAATCTAGCTCATCAATATCAGATTTGGTGGCAAATAAACATGCACTTTTCAATTTAATTTCAGAAGCAACACTAGATGGTTTATTATTAGGCTTCATTTGTTGCTCAAATTCTTTTGCCACAATCTGATTTTCACTCTTATTCGTCTCCTGTTTTGCTTTATTAGCTCTATTAATATCATCTTTCAAAATGGAATCAGGAGTCATAGGAAGCAAAGTAATTTTTTTATCCTTATGAACAAGAGTATAGTGATTGTTTCTACCATGGTGTACAGAATTTTTATCAAATTGCCATGGTCTACCAAGTAATAAGGAACATGCTTGCATAGGTACCACATCACAATCAACATAATCAGCATATGTAGAGATACTAAAATGCACACGAACAGTACGTGTTACCTTAACCTTGCCGCTGTTGTTGAACCATTGGATGTAGTAAGGATGTGGATGTGGTCTTGCGGTGAGAGAAAGCTTCTCCACCATCTCCATGCTAGCCAAGTTGTTGCAGCTCCCTCCGTCTATTATGACGCGCACAGAACGTTCCTTCACAACTCCCTTGGTATGGAACAAATTGTGCCTCTGATTTTGCTCAGCTTGTGTGACCTGCACACTCAAAACACGTTGAGCAACTAAACATTCATACCTGTCAGCGTCTTCAGGAGCCATGTATTGCGTCTCATGATCAGAATCATCTCCACCATGTTCTTCACGTGTAATAAGAGCCAAAGTCTCCTCATCATAGTCACTAGCGGACTCATATCCACCATCCGCGGTAGAAATCATCACACGCGGAGATTTGCATTCTCTCGCATAATGACCTCCTCCCTTACAACGACGACAAATAATATCACTTGTGTGCCCTGTTGATGCCATGGAAGAAGAAGAACGCTGTGCAGGCCCCGCAGGTGCGCTCTTGGGAGATAATGGTGGTTGTGCCTGTTTTCTTGTATCACGGCTGGAGGTGGCATCGGATGGAGGTGCTGGTGCAGTTGAAGTAGAAGATGCACGTGGTGTCCATGATGAAGGTCGGCCTGCAGAAAAGTTAGTTCGCCCCAATGCTTGTCGATCCTGCACTTCACGTTCAGCTTTACAAGCAAGATGGAATAAACGAGTGATATTAGTATACTCCTTATAGTCTAGAATGGTCTGAATCTCTCTATTTAATCCACCCAGAAAACGTGCAAGCATAGCTTCATTCTCCTCAACAATACCACATCTAATCATGCCAGTTTGTAATTCCTGATAATATTCTTCTACAGAATTTTTCCCTTGTCTTAAACGCTGCAATTTTTGAAGCAATTCACGTTGATAATATGGTGGAACCCAACGCGTATGCATAGCAGTTTTCAAAGCAGCCCAAGTAGTTGGAATAGGATATAATCTACAATGTTCAGACCACCATACACATGCAAAACTAGTGAAAGCACAAACGGCAGCAGCAACTCGTCTCTCCTCAGGATATTGTAAACATGTAAATCGTTGTTCAGTTTCTAACTCCCAAGTAAGATATATATCAGGAACATATCTACCCTCAAATGGTGGAATATTCAATTTTAGTTTAGGAATATGGACATCATCTCGTACCTGAGGTGGTGGTGCAGGCCTACCATTACGAATATATACCTGAGGTCGACCTGCTGGTGGTGGTGCTGGTGGCTGCTCGTAGATCTGATTTTGATCAACCTCATCCTCATAATCGCCCGCATACTCATCATCCTCCTGGGTACCAGCAGGAGCAGTAGCAGGAGCCAAAGAAGCACCAACAGCAGTAACAGCGGCACCAGAATTTTGTCCTAGCTCAATAGGAACACGCTGTGCTCGTCCATACTGACTCGGAAGGGGGCGTAGTTGTTGTTGTTGCAGAGGTACGACAGGTGCAGCCTGATAGAGGCAAAGGTGTCCCGTCTTTCGATGAGATGGTGGATTTCGCTTTGGTGGAAGTCGACTTTGACGATCCGACTACGAACGTGCGAGGACGTCGCGCCTTAGCAATCGCTAAACCAACTCCGAGAGGTTATTGACCACGCCGGAGCACGATCAACCTAACCACGAAGGTCTGTTTCCTGCGAGCAAACGAAGAACAAGCAAGAAACTAAGATTGCAATCTGGATATTGCGAATATAAGATGAAAGCTTTATTGATCAAGGTGGGGTTCTGTGACGCCTTTGTCTGGTCGTTGAACACAAACGAAGTACGCGAAGTTGCAGCTATGGCGAACTTTTAATCTAAACAAAACCCAAAGTCTAAATGATGCCCTAAGGGCTGTATATATGGAGGAAGAGGGGGGGAATTTCGTGGCCCTTGGTGGAGGGGTCCGAAATCAACCCAATCTCTTGTTTCCCCACACATACGGACTCTAAAAATAGCCTATACTTATGTATTTCGAAATTACATGGGCCTGGCCCAATAATAAGGTGACGCAGCACCTAAAATAGCCTCGGGACGAAATTTATGAAGTGGCGTCTTGTATATTTCGTCCAAGGCTTCATGCACCCATTATGGTGGCTTCAAAGTCCTGAAATCATCACTTGTAACTCCGTTCTTGTTTCCCTTGCGCATGCCATCATCTCCATGCTTGTTCTTGCTCCAATGTTCATCCTTCTCCAAGCTAGGCCCTTCATTTGTAAGCAAAACAAATGTATCCAATTTAGGCAGCATCATATTCTCATGAACATTAGAATCATTACCAAGAAACGAAAGTACCTGGTAATTTAGTTGGCGTGCACGAGCTCTAGTAATTGGTCCAGTATGTATAGCAGCAGGGGCTGTGGGTGTAACAATTGTATTGATGTCCTCATCATATATACAGCCCTTAGGGCATCTTTTAGACTTTGGGTTTTGTTTAGATTAAAAGTTCGCCATAGCTGCAACTTCGCGTACTTCGTTTGTGTTCAACGACCAGACAAAGGCGTCACAGAACCCCACCTTGATCAATAAAGCTTTCATCTTATATTCGCAATATCCAGATTGCAATCTCAGTTTCTTGCTTGTTTTTCGTTTGCTCGCAGGAAACAGACCCTCGTGGTCAGGTTGATCGTGCTCCGGCGTGGTCAATAACCTCTCGGAGTTGGTTTAGCGATTGCTAAGGCGCGACGTCCTCGCACGTTCGTAGTCGGATCGTCAAAGTCGACTTCCACCAAAGCGAAATCCATCATCTCATCGAAAGACGGGACACCTCTGCCTCTATCACACACCCAGGGAAAGGAACCTTTAATAGAACTTTTCTCTCTGGAAGATGTTTCTTACAATCATAATGTAATATAACATAACTAGCTAGATACAACTTGTCTGTTCAAGCAACTATGACCCCTACGCCTGGTTTCCACGCATACCCCGGTCTATTTTACTGCTCAGGTATTCGGAAAGTACGCCTGGTTTCTTTGGGTCCAGAGGTCGAAGCGAAAAGTTCTGCCATGACAATCGTTTTTACAATCCAGCTAGAGCTACATATATCAAGGAAAGTACGTAGTCACTTGGACTCAAAAATTTCCTCCTCTCTACCATCCAGCAGGCTGTCTAACTTACAATCCTGCTGGGAATACTTGGCAGCTACTTCTACTTGGTCATATACCAAACTAACAGGAACTTCTTTTCCATCTGACCCCATAGGTCCGACCCGAGCCATATGAGTCAGATCAAGCTTGGTATACCGTGTTTTCACCATGGCCCAGGCCTCTCGTGCACCTTCCCGGATGGCCGATATCTTCCACAATCTAAAGTGCTGCCGCGCTCCCTTGAATAGCTGTATAAGCTCCTCCATATTTCCCGGAGGGGAGGTAGATGGCCATAAGGCCTTGGCCACACTTCGCATCGCCTACCGAGACTGCTCGTGCAGTTGCGACAGCTCTTGTAGCAGATCGCTAGAGGATCCAGACATCTCCTCTTCGGGACGACCGGTCAGCATACCTGCAAACATAATGCTATAAGTCCCCTCTATCTCCGAATTATTCGAAGGCAAGTTCGACCACATACTGAATATGCCGCCCCGCAGCCTTTTATTCTCCTTTACGGAGTCTGCCAGCTGGGCCCGTACATCTTTCAGTTCCTCGCCCAGTTGGGTATTGGAATCCTAGAGCTTGTTTTTCTCCATCACGACTTTTGTTAGCACGTGCTCGCCAGCGGCTAGCAGTTTTTTGGCTTCTTGTTCTCCGCCTTGAGCAGCATTCAGTTACTCTTTGCAGTTCATCTAATGATCCTATTAAGAGGCAAGCAACCGTGTTAGCATTATTGCCATACCACTATGTTTTGTCGCTGGAGGGGAACATTACCAGGAGACGCCTTATTGGATTTCTCTAGTTCGGCATTGGCAGCAATTAGCTGGGTCCGATACTTTTCTAGCTCCAGAGATAGTAGGCTGTTCTTCTCCATAAGCACCTGGTTATACAATGATCCTTAAATCAGTGGTATCAACTGGTTTAAGTCTCGGGGGCTAGTCGTGTATGATTATTAAGTCAACACTTACCCGCATATCTTTCAGATGCTGGTCCGTGGCTCTGGCAAGACCATCCCAAGCAGCTCGGATGTATGCATCGGTCGAGCTGAAGGTATCAAATGCCTCCTTTGAAAAGCCGGGATCACGAAGCGCGGCCCTTCGACGATGATGATTCATGGCGCTCTCCAACTCAGTGTTCATGACGGACATATCGTCCGAACCCTCTTTGGAAGGACAGTTCGGTGCCACTCTTGTGTCAGCCCCCATCCTCAGGGCAGGGTCCGGAACCTGACTAGAGGATGCGCGTCCGACCCGATACCCAGACGCAGTCCGGCAGATACTTTTCCTGATAGAATGCGGCGAGTGACATCATGATTTGATGTGGCGATCAGAGGATGTATTCCTCAAAGGAAAGCTTTACCGCTTTGGTGGGGGTTCTGCCAAATTGTCATTTGCCTTCCTCTTCGAAGATGTGCTCGCCGCGGGCACCGCTCTCCTCGTAGACGCTTCTAGCACAGGTTGCAATGTCAAGTGCCTCCCGTTTGAAAGACGAAATAGTGTGGTGGGTGAGGCATAGTAAGGGAACTCTTTCGAGGAATGTGCCTTTTAATGTACTTACAAGCGAAGCAGGAAGGAGGCCGGGGTAATCGGCAATGATAGGTACTTCCGTACCATCGTAGCTCGTCTGGTAGAATGTTCCATCCTTGAGCTCCACAAATATGTTCGGATCTTCTTCAAATCCGGGGTCAAGATCCCGGTTGTGACTCTCCGGCTGAGGGGCGGGGTTATGGATCCCTTCAATAGCCTTTTGCCATTCCTGTTATGAGTGGATAGGATACTGTCCATCAAAGATAATTCGAGGAGAAGAGTAAAATGGTGGGGTCAGAGCTTACACAGCTTGGAGGATTATACATGGGAAATTCGTCTTGATATTGGAGACGGGTGAACTCCTCCTTCTCCCCTCTATAGAGTTCGGCCAATATTTTGGCCAAAGCGGCGGGGGTCTTTGGGTCCTTCCGACCGCAGCGTGAGGCGTCGTCTTCCCCATTATACTTCCACATGGGAAGCCCTCTGTATTGGAGTGGTTGGACCCCCCACACTATGGAGATCGCCATTACCTTGACTATTGACAATCCGAACTGGGCAAGCATCTTAATCTTGCCCATCAACTGACTGACTTCTGTACTATCTTCCTCCTCGAGGCTCCAAGGACGCCAGCTATGGCGTTTCTTCAACGGGGCGCTTGAAAATTCGGGGAGGACCATTCGGACTGGGTCAGGAACAGCAACGTCGTCGATATAGAACCATTCAAAAGGCCACTCTTTGGAAGCCTTCTTCGGTGTGCCGGACAGGTATCCAGTCCCGGCGATATGCCACACTTCGGCTCCTCCCACTTCAAATATTGACCCTCCTTGATTATGAGGGACGAGGCAGAAGAGTCTTCTCCATAAATCGAAATGGGCCTCGTAGCCTAGGAATAGCTCTCATAGAGCGACGTAGCCCGCGATGTGCGAGATGGAGGCGGGAGTGAGACTGTGCAGTTGGAGGCCATAATACTCCATCAGTCCTCGGATGAAGGGATGGATTGGAAATCTGACACCTCTTAACAAGAATGGAACGAAGCATACTCATTCCCCTTGGACGGATTGGGGAAGTTCTTCGCCTGAACCCCGCCATTGAAGGACGGCAGCCCTGCTCGTACGGGTACTAAATCCGTGGGAGGAAGAAAGCCCTGTTTTTGCAGCTTCACCAGCTGACTGTGAGATTACGGAACATCTCTCCCAATTACCCTTTTCGGAGTTGTGAGGACGAGAGGAAGAGCTGGGAGCGCTAGCCATGTTGGGGTGGTTCTGCTCAGCAAGCTTTGAGGGTTTTTTCCGTGAGGTTTGGAATGGATCTGAGATCTATTCTCTTTAAATAGGCACCTTTCTGGTACGGTTAGGGTGGTATGTGTAAAAATACCCCGACCTCTTGTATTCACTCGACACGTGGAAGCTAAAGACAGGAAGGCTCGGAAGCCGAGGGGTACGACATTAAATGGAAAGCCGAATACATCGATTTGAAGTCATCGGAGGACGAACCCGCCTTGCAATGCCGAAGACTATCTGCGCGCCGGACACCTCGTCATTGATGTCTGGTTCGGGGGCTACTGAGGAAGTCCTGGACTAAGGGGTCCTCGGGCGTCCGGCCTATCAGGCGTGGGCCAGACTGATGGGCTGTGAAGATACAAAGACCGAAGACTCTACCCGTGTCCGGATGGGACACTCCTTGGCGTGGAAGGCAAGCTTGGCGACCAAATATGAAGATTCCTTCCTTTGTAACCGACCTTATGTAACCCTAGATCCCTCCCGTGTCTATATAAACCGGAGGGCTAGGTCCATAGATGGCTCGGCAAAATCTAGTCAGACAGGCTAGACTTTTAGGGTTTGGCCATTACGATCTCGTGGTAGATCAACTCTTGTAATACTCATATTCATCAAGATCAATCAAGCAGGGAGTAGGGTATTACCTCTATAGAGAGTGCCCGAACCTGGGTAAACAATGTGTCCCCCGTCTCCTGTTACCATCGACCTTAGACGCACAGTTCGGGACCCTCTACCCGAGATCCGCCGGTTTTGACACCGACACTCACAAAGACCTAGGGCATTTGAGGAAGCCCATTGTTGGAATATACAAGCCAAGTTCTATAATGAAAAATCCCCACTAGTATATGAAAGTGACAAAACAAGAGACTCTCTATCATAAAGATCATGGTGCTACTTTGAAGCACAAGTGTGGAAAAAAGGATAGTAGCATTGTCCCTTCTTATTTCTTTTTGGGCCTTTTTTTATTTGGCCTTCCCCCCTTTTTTGGGACAATGCTCTATTAATGATGATCATCACACTTCTATTTATTTACAACTCAATGATTACAACTCGATAGTAGAACAAAATATGACTCTATATGAATGCCTTCGGCGGTGTACTTGGAAGGGCAATGAATCAAGAGTGACATGTATGATAAATTATGCATGGTGGCTTTGCCACAAATACGATGTCAACTACATGATCATGCAAGGCAATATGACAATGATGAAGCGTGTCATAAATGAAACAGTGGAAAGTTGCATGGCAATATATCTCGGAATGGCTATGGAAATGCCATAATAGGTAGGTATGGTGGCTGTTTTGAGTAAGATATAAGGAGGTTTATGTGTGATCGAGCATATCATATCACGGGGTTTGGATGCACCGGCGAAGTTTGCACCAACTATCAAGGTGAGAAAGGGCAATGCACGGTACCGAAGAGGCTAGCAATGATGGAAAGGTGAGAGTGCGTATAATCCATGGACTCAACATTAGTCATAAAGAACTTACATACTTATTGCAAAAATCTACAAGTCATCAAAAACCAAGCATTACGCACATGCTCCTAGGGGGATAGATTGGTAGGAAAATACCATCGCTCGTCCCCGACCGCCACTCATAAGGAAGACAATCAAAGAACACCTCATGTTTCAAATTTGTTACACAACGGTTACCATACGTGCATGCTACGGGACTTGCAATATTCAACACAAGTATTTCTCAAATTCACAACCACTCAAGTAGCACAACTCTAATATCGCCATCTTTATATCTCAACAATTATCAAGTATCAAACTTCTCATAGTATTCAATGCACCTTTTTATGAAAGTTTTTATTATATCTCAACAATTATCAAGTATCAAACTTCTCATAGTATTCAATGCACCTTTTTATGAAAGTTTTTATTATACCAATCTTGGATGCTTATCATATTAGGACCAATTTTATAGCCAAAGAAAAGTACCATGCTGTTCTAAAGGACTCTCAAAATAATATAAGTGAAGAATGAGAGATCAATAATTTCCACAAAATAAAACCACCACCGTGCTCTAAAAGATATAAGTGAATCACTAGAGCAAAATTATCTAGCTCAAAAGATATAAGCGAAGCACATAGAGTATTCTACTAAATTCCGATTCATGTGTGTCTCTCCCAAAAGGTGTGTACAGCAATGATAATCGTGGTAAACTAGAGATCAAAGACTCAAATCATACAAGACGCTCCAAGCAAAACACATATCATGTGGTGAATAAAAATATAGCCTCAAGTAAAGTTACCGATGGACGAAGACGAAAGAGGGGATGCCTTCCGGGGCATCCCCAAGCTTAGGCTTTTGGTTTTCTTTGAATTTTACCTTGGGGTGCCTTGGGCATCCCCAAGCTTAGGCTCTTGCCACTCCTTATTCCATAATCCATCAAATCTTTAGCCAAAACATGAAAACTTCACAACACAAAACTCAACAGAAAATCTCATGAGCTCTGTTAGTATAAGAAAACAAACCACCACTTAAGGTACTGTAATGAACTCATTCTTTATTTATATTGGTGTTAAACCTACTGTATCCCAACTTCCCTATGGTTCATACCCTCCGATAGTAGCCATAGGTTCATCAAAATAAGCAAACAACACACGAAAAACAGAATCTGTCAAAAACAGAACAATCTGTAGTAATCTGTAGGTTTCGAATACTTCTGTAACCCCAAAAATTCTAAAATAAATTGGTGGACGTGAGGAATTTTTCTATTAATCATATTCAAAAAGAATCAACCTAATCACACTCTCCAGTAAAAAAATGGCAGCAGATCTCGTGAGCGGTAAAGTTTCTGTTTTTTACAGCAAGATCGCAAAAACTTCCCCAAGTCTTCCCAAAGGTTCTACTTGGCACAAACACTAATTAAAATCATAAAACCACATCTAAACAGAGTCTAGATAAATTATTTATTACTAAACAGAACCAAAAAGCAAAAAACAAAATAAAATTGGGTTGCCTTCCAACAAGCGCTATCGTTTAATGCCCCTAGCTAGGCATAAGAGCAAGAATAGATCTAGGTATTATCATCTTTAGTATGCAATCCATAGGTGGCTCTCATAATAGGTTCATAAGGTAATTTAATTTTCTTTCTAGGAAAGTGTTCCATGCCTTTCCTTAACGGAAATTGGAATCTAATATTCCCTTCTTTCATATCAATAATTGCACCGATCGTTCTAAGGAAAGGTTAACCAAGAATAATGGGACATGTAGGATTGCAATCAATGTCAAGAACAATGAAATCTACGGGCACATAATTCCTATATGCAACAATAAGAACATCATTAATCCTTCCCATAGGTTTCTTAATAGTGGAAGGTGCAATATGCAAATTTAAAGAACAATCATCAAATTCACGGAAACCTAACCCATCATACAAAGTTTTTGGAATCGTGGAAACGCTAGCACCCAAATCACGTAAATCATAGCATTCATGATCTTTAATATTAATCTTAATAGTAGGTTCCCACTCATCATGAAGTTTTCTAGGAATAGAAACTTCTAATTCAAGCTTTTCTTCATAAGATTGCATTAAAGCATCAATGATATGTTTGGTAAAAGCTTTTTTTGACTATAAGCATGCGGAGAATTTAGCACGGATTGTAACAAGGAAATACACTTCTTTATGGAGGTGGGACCGGGGACCTCCTCAGCAAGATCGCTGTACAGAATGCTTGCGCACAGTGGCCACACACACTTCTCCCTAAGCAATTATCATAATTAAATCCCTTAAAATCCAAAATAGTGGGTTCATTTCTATGTAAAGTTTTGACCTCTTCAATCCCACTTTTATTAATTTTTGCATCAAGATCCAAAAACTCTGAATCATTGGGACGCCTTTTAACTAAAGTTGACTCATGATGAGGACATCAATACAATTGTTACACCCACAGCCCCTGCTGCTATACATACTGGACCAATTACTAGAGCTCGTGCACGCCAACTAAATTACCAGGTACTTTCGTTTCTTGGTAATGATTCTAATGTTCATGAGAATATGATGCTGCCTAAATTGGATACATTTGTTTTGCTTACAAATGAAGGGCCTAGCTTGGAGAAGGATGAACATTGGAGCAAGAACAAGCATGGAGATGATGGCATGCGCAAGGGAAACAAGAACGGAGTTACAAGTGATGATTTCAGGACTTTGAAGCCACCATAATGGGTGCATGAAGCCTTGGACGAAATATACAAGACGCCACTTCATAAATTTCGTCCCGAGGCTATTTTAGGTGCTGCGTCACCTTATTATTGGGCCAGGCCCATGTAATTTCGAATTACATAAGTATAGGCTATTTTTAGAGTCCGTATGTGTGGGGAAACAAGAGATAGGGTTGATTTCGGACCCCTCCACCAAGGGCCACGAAATTCCCCCCCTCTTCCTCCATATATACAGCCCTTAGGGCATCGTTTAGACTTTGGGTTTTGTTTAGATTAAAAGTTCGCCATAGCTGCAACTTCGCGTACTTCGTTTGTGTTCAACGACCAGACAAAGGCGTCACAGAACCCCACCTTGATCAATAAAGCTTTCATCTTATATTCGCAATATCCAGATTGCAATCTTAGTTTCTTGCTTGTTCTTCGTTTGCTCGCAGGAAACAGACCTTCGTGGTCAGGTTGATCGTGCTCCGGCGTGGTCAATAACCTCTCGGAGTTGGTTTAGCGATTGCTAAGGCGCGACGTCCTCGCACGTTCGTAGTCGGATCGTCAAAGTCGACTTCCACCAAAGCGAAATCCACCATCTCATCGAAAGACGGGACACCTTTGCCTCTATCACTGATGCGGAGGAGGATGATTATGTGGGAGACTATGAGGATGAGGTTGATCAAAATCAACACTACGTGCAGCCACCTGTACCACCACCAGCGGGTCGACCTCAGGTATATATTCGTAATGGTAGGCCTGCACCACCACCTCAGGTACGCGATGATGTCCATATTCCTAAACTGAAATTGAATATTCCACCATTTGAGGGTAGATATGTTCCTGATATATATCTTACTTGGGAGTTAGAAACTGAACAACGATTTACATGTTTACAATATCCTGAGGAGAGACGAGTTGCTGCTGCTGTTTGTGCTTTCACTAGTTTTGCATGTGTATGGTGGTCTGAACATTGTAGATTATATCCTATTCCAACTACTTGGGCTGCTTTGAAAACTGCTATGCGTACGCGTTGGGTTCCACCATATTATCAACGTGAATTGCTTCAAAAATTGCAGCGTTTAAGACAAGGGAAAAATTCTGTAGAAGAATATTATCAGGAATTACAAACTGGCATGATTAGATGTGGTATTGTTGAGGAGAATGAAGCTATGCTTGCACGTTTTCTGGGTGGATTAAGTAGAGAGATTCAGACCATTTTAGACTATAAGGAGTATACTAATATCACTCGTTTATTCCATCTTGCTTGTAAAGCTGAACGTGAAGTGCAGGATCGACAAGCATTGGGGCGAACTAACTTTTCTGCAGGCCGACCTTCATCATGGACACCACGTGCATCTTCTACTTCAACTGCACCAGCACCTCCATCCGGTGCCACCTCCAGCCGTGATTCAAGAAAACAGGCACAACCACCATTATCTGCCAAGAGCGCACCTGCGGGGCCTGCACAGCGTTCTTCTTCTTCCATGGCATCAACAGGGCACACAAGTGATATTATTTGTCGTCGTTGTAAGGGAGGAGGTCATTATGCGAGAGAATGCAAATCTCCGCGTGTGATGATTGCTACCGCGGATGGTGGATATGAGTCCGCTAGTGACTATGATGAGGAGACTTTGGCTCTTATTACACGTGAAGAACATGGTGGAGATGATTCTGATCATGAGACGCAATACATGGCTCCTGAACACGCTGACAGGTATGAATGTTTAGTTGCTCAACGTGTTTTGAGTGTGCAGGTCACACAAGCTGAGCAAAATCAGAGGCACAATTTGTTCCATACCAAGGGAGTTGTGAAGGAACGTTCTGTGCGCGTCATCATAGACGGAGGGAGCTGCAACAACTTGGCTAGCATGGAGATGGTGGAGAAGCTTTCTCTCACCACAAGACCACATCCCCATCCTTACTACATCCAATGGTTCAACAACAGCGGCAAGGTTAAGGTAACACGTACTGTTCGTGTGCATTTTAGTATCTCTACATATGCTGATTATGTTGATTGTGATGTGGTACCTATGCAAGCATGTTCCTTATTACTTGGTAGACCATGGCAATTTGATAAAAATTCTGTACACCATGGTAGAAACAATCACTATACTCTTGTTCATAAGGATAAAAATATTACTTTGCTTCCTATGACTCCTGATTCCATTTTGAAAGATGATATTAATAGAGCTAATAAAGCACAACAGGAGAAGAATAAGAGTGAAAATCAGATTGTGGCAAAAGAATTTGAGCAACAAATGAAGCCTAATAATAAACCATCTAGTGTTGCTTCTGAAATTAAATTGAAAAGTGCATGTTTCTTTGCCACCAAATCTGATATTGATGAGCTAGATTTCAGCAAATCTGTTTGCTATGCTTTTCTGTGCAAAGAGGCATTATTTTCATTCGAGGACGTGCCTTCCTCTTTGCCTCCTGCTGTCACTAACATTTTGCAGGAGTTCGCTGACGTTTTTCCACAAGACGTGCCACCGGGATTACCGCCTATTCGAGGGATTGAGCATCAGATTGACTTAATTCCCGGTGCTTCACTGCCAAACCATGCACCATACCGTACCAATCCAGAGGAGACGAAGGAGATTATGCGTCAAGTACAAGAGCTTCTCGACAAAGGTTATATACACGAATCCCTTAGTCCTTGTGCTGTTCCTATTATTCTAGTGCCGAAAAAGGATGGTACATCACGTATGTGTGTTGATTGTAGAGGCATTAATAATATTACTATTCGTTATCGTCATCCTATTCCTAGGCTAGATGATATGCTTGATGAATTGAGTGGGTCTACAATATTCTCCAAAGTTGATTTGCATAGTGGCTACCATCAAATTCGTATGAAATTGGGAGATGAATGGAAAACAGCATTTAAAACTAAGTTTGGATTATATGAGTGGTTAGTCATGCCTTTTGGGTTAACTAATGCACCTAGTACTTTCATGAGATTAATGAACGAATTTTTACGTGCTTTCATTGGACGATATGTGGTAGTTTACTTTGATGACATATTGATTTATAGCAGATCTTTGGAAGAACATTTGGAACATTTACGTGCTGTTTTTATTGCTCTACGTGATGCACGTTTGTTTGGTAACCTTGGGAAGTGCACCTTTTGCACCGACAGAGTATCTTTTCTTGGCTATGTTGTTACTCCACAGGGAATTGAAGTTGATAAAGCCAAGATTGAAGCTATTGAGAGTTGGCCGCAGCCCAAAACGGTCACACAAGTGAGGAGTTTTCTTGGCCTCGCTGGATTCTATAGGCGTTTTGTGAGAGATTTCAGCACCATTGCTGCACCTCTCAATGAGCTTACAAAGAAAGATGTGCCTTTTCTTTGGGGTACTGCACAGGAAGAAGCCTTCACGGTATTGAAAGATAAGTTGACACATGCTCCTTTACTCCAACTTCCTGATTTTAATAAGACTTTTGAGCTTGAATGTGATGCTAGTGGAATTGGATTAGGAGGTGTGTTATTACAAGATGGCAAACCTGTTGCATACTTTTCTGAAAAATTGAGTGGGCCTAGTCTGAATTATTCTACTTATGATAAAGAATTATATGCTCTTGTTCGGACTTTAGAAACATGGCAACATTATTTATGGCCCAAAGAATTTGTTATACATTCTGATCATGAATCTTTGAAACATATTAAAAGTCAAGCTAAACTGAATCGTAGACATGCTAAATGGGTTGAATTCATTGAGACTTTCCCTTATGTCATTAAACACAAGAAGGGAAAAGAAAATGTTATTGCTGATGCATTGTCTCGGTGCTATACTATGCTTTCACAACTTGACTTCAAAATATTTGGTTTGGAGACCATCAAAGATCAATATGTGCATGATGCTGATTTTAAAGATGTAATGCAGAATTGTAAAGAAGGAAGAATGTGGAACAAGTTTGTCGTTAACGATGGATTTGTGTTTCGTGCTAACAAGCTATGCATTCCAGCTAGCTCCGTTCGTCTTTTGTTGTTGCAGGAGGCGCATGGAGGAGGATTAATGGGACACTTTGGCGTGAAGAAGACGGAGGACGTACTTGCTACACATTTCTTTTGGCCAAAGATGAGACGGGATGTTGAGCGTTTTATTGCTCGATGCACTACATGTCAAAAAGCTAAGTCACGACTCAATCCTCATGGTTTATATATGCCTTTGCCTGTACCTAGTGTTCCTTGGGAGGATATATCTATGGACTTTGTTTTAGGTTTACCTCGAACAAAGAAGGGGAGGGATAGCATGTTTGTTGTCGTGGATAGATTCTCGAAAATGGCACACTTTATACCATGTCATAAAAGCGATGATGCTGTTAATGTTGCTGATTTGTTCTTTCGTGAAATTATTCGCTTGCATGGTGTGCCAAATACTATTGTTTCAGATCGTGATACTAAATTTCTTAGCCACTTTTGGAGATGTTTATGGGCTAAGTTGGGGACTAAACTGCTTTTTAGTACTACTTGTCACCCCCAAACTGATGGACAAAATGAAGTAGTCAATAGAACATTGTCTACTATGCTTAGGGCTGTTTTGAAGAATAATAAGAAAATGTGGGAAGACTGCTTGCCTCATATTGAGTTTGCTTATAATCGTTCATTGCATTCTACTACTAAGATGTGCCCTTTTGAAATTGTGTATGGTTTCCTACCTCGTGCACCTATTGATTTGTTGCCTCTTCCATCTTCGGAGAAGGTTAATTTTGATGCTAAACAACGTGCTGAATTGATCTTAAAAATGCATGAGTTAACTAAGGAAAACATTGAGCGTATGAATGCTAAATATAAACTTGCTGGAGATAAGGGTAGAAAACATGTTGTGTTTGCACCTGGAGATCTTGTTTGGTTACATTTGCGTAAGGATAGATTTCCTGATTTGCGCAAATCAAAGCTAATGCCACGTGCTGATGGTCCCTTTAAGGTGTTAGAGAAAATAAATGATAATGCATATAAACTTGAGCTGCCTGCAGAATTTGGGGTTAGTCCCACTTTTAACATTGCAGATTTGAAGCCTTATTTGGGTGAGGAAGATGGACTTCCGTCGAGGACGACTTCATTTCAAGAAGGGGAGGATGATGAGGACATCAATACAATTGTTACACCCACAGCCCCTGCTGCTATACATACTGGACCAATTACTAGAGCTCGTGCACGCCAACTAAATTACCAGGTACTTTCGTTTCTTGGTAATGATTCTAATGTTCATGAGAATATGATGCTGCCTAAATTGGATACATTTGTTTTGCTTACAAATGAAGGGCCTAGCTTGGAGAAGGATGTACATTGGAGCAAGAACAAGCATGGAGATGATGGCATGCGCAAGGGGAACAAGAACGGAGTTACAAGTGATGATTTCAGGACTTTGAAGCCACCATAATGGGTGCATGAAGCCTTGGACGAAATATACAAGATGCCACTTCATAAATTTCGTCCCGAGGCTATTTTAGGTGCTGCGTCACCTTATTATTGGGCCAGGCCCATGTAATTTCGAAATACATAAGTATAGGCTATTTTTAGAGTCCGTATGTGTGGGGAAACAAGAGATAGGGTTGATTTCGGACCCCTCCACCAAGGGCCACGAAATTCCCCCCTCTTCCTCCATATATACAGCCCTTAGGGCATCGTTTAGACTTTGGGTTTTGTTTAGATTAAAAGTTCGCCATAGCTGCAACTTCGCGTACTTCGTTTGTGTTCAACGACCAGACAAAGGCGTCACAGAACCCCACCTTGATCAATAAAGCTTTTCATCTTATATTCGCAATATCCAGATTGCAATCTCAGTTTCTTGCTTGTTCTTCGTTTGCTCGCAGGAAACAGACCCTCGTGGTCAGGTTGATCATGCTCCGGCGTGGTCAATAACCTCTCGGAGTTGGTTTAGCGATTGCTAAGGCGCGACGTCCTCGCACGTTCGTAGTCGGATCGTCAAAGTCGACTTCCAACAAAGCGATATCCATCATCTCATCGAAAGACGGGACACCTTTGCCTCTATCAAGTGGTATCAGTTTTCAGGTTGCTCGGTGAGAATTTCCAGTTTTCCTAGATTAGATTTATTTTCTTACCTATTGTCCAACGACCAGACCAAGACCGCTTACGGATCCCCACCTTTATCAATACCTCAATACAATTGTTACACCCACAGCCCCTGCTGCTATACATACTGGACCAATTACTAGAGCCCGTGCACGCCAACTAAATTACCAGGTACTTTCGTTTCTTGGTAATGATTCTAATGTTCATGAGAATATGATGCTGCCTAAATTGGATACATTTGTTTTGCTTACAAATGAAGGGCCTAGCTTGGAGAAGGATGAACATTGGAGCAAGAACAAGCATGGAGATGATGGCATGCGCAAGGGGAACAAGAACGGAGTTACAAGTGATGATTTCAGGACTTTGAAGCCACCATAATGGGTGCATGAAGCCTTGGACGAAATATACAAGATGCCACTTCATAAATTTCGTCCCGAGGCTATTTTAGGTGCTGCGTCACCTTATTATTTGGCCAGGCCCATGTAATTTCGAAATACATAAGTATAGGCTATTTTTAGAGTCCGTATGTGTGGGGAAACAAGAGATAGGGTTGATTTCGGACCCCTCCACCAAGGGCCACGAAATTCCCCCCCTCTTCCTCCATATATACAGCCCTTAGGGCATCGTTTAGACTTTGGGTTTTGTTTAGATTAAAAGTTCGCCATAGCTGCAACTTCGCGTACTTCGTTTGTGTTCAACGACCAGACAAAGGCGTCACAGAACCCCACCTTGATCAATAAAGCTTTCATCTTATATTCGCAATATCCAGATTGCAATCTTAGTTTCTTGCTTGTTCTTCGTTTACTCGCAGGAAACAGACCTTCGTGGTCAGGTTGATCGTGCTCCGGCGTGGTCAATAACCTCTCGGAGTTGGTTTAGCGATTGCTAAGGCGCGACGTCCTCGCACGTTCGTAGTCGGATCGTCAAAGTCGACTTCCACCAAAGCGAAATCCACCATCTCATCGAAAGACGGGACACCTTTGCCTCTATCAACTCATCTCCAGTCCCATCATTATCAAGATTCATATTGCAAAACAAAGATTTAATAGGAGACACATCAATCACTTTTAGATCTTCATCCTTATTGTCATCAAGTGATGAGGACATCAATACCATTGTTACACCCACAACCCCTACTGTTACATATACTGGACCAATTACTAGAGCTCGCGCACGCCAATTAAATTACCAGGTACTTTCGTTTCTTGGTAATGATTCTAATGTTCATGAGATTATGATGCTGCCTAAATTGGATACATTTGTTTTGCTTACAAATGAAGGGCCTAGCTTGGAGAAGGATGAACATTGGAGCAAGAACGCGCATGGAGTTGATGGCATGCGCAAGGGGATCAAGAACGGAGTTACAAGTGATGATTTCAGGACTTTGAAGCCGCCATAAGGAGTGCATGAAGCCTTGGACGAAATATACAAGATGCCACTTCATAATATTCATCCATAGGCTATTCTAGGTGCTGCGTCACCTTATTAATGGGCCAGGCCCATGTAATTTCGAAATACTTAAGTATAGGCTATTTTTAGAGTTCTTATGTGTGGGGAAACAATAGTTAGGGTTGCTTTCGGACCCCACCCTCAAGGGCCACGAAATTCCCCCCTCTTCCTCCATATATACAGCCCTTAGGGCGTTGTTTAGACTTTGGGTTTTGTTTAGATTAAAAGTTCGCCATAGCTGCAACTTCGCGTACTTCGTTTGTGTCCAACGACCAGACCAAGACGTCACAGAACCCCACCTTGATCAATAAAGCTTTCATCTTATATTCGCAATATCCCGATTGCAATCTCAGTTTCTTGCTTGTTCTTCGTTTGCTCGCAGGAAACAGACCCTCGTGGTCAGGTTGATCGTGCTCCGGCGTGGTCAATAACCCTCGGAAGTTGGTTTAGCGATTGCTAAGGTGCGACGTCTCGCACGTTCGTAGTCGGATCGTCAAGGTCGACTCCCACAGAAAACGATAGCCACCATCTCATCGAAACATCGGGACACCTTAGCCTCTATCAAGTGGTATCAGATTTCCAGGTTGCTCGGTGAGATTTTATAGTTTTTCATAGATTAGATCGAGTCTGTTCTTCATACCTACATTCCACGAAAAAGCCAGAAAAAAAATTAGGGTTAGTTCATCATATCCGAACCAATCTGAGCCTTTGCATAATCTTTTTAGGGTTTTTGATTTGTTGAATTTGCGGTTGCATCGTCGTGTCAAGTTGCTGGTCTTAGAGTCTAGTCTTTTAGAGTTTCGAGTTCTGGTCATAAGTTGTCACGCCGCCGCCGCACCATCATCATCACCCATCTACCACTTTTGCTTATCCGCCACCGCTCTGAATCCATATCCATATACCACCACCAATCCGTATCCATATACCACCACCAATCTGTATCCATATACCACCACCGCTACCATATACCACAACCATATATCCACCAACCATATATCCACCACCAATCCGAGTTCTTCTCATATTAGGTTTGTTCTTGAGATCAATCTAAATTCCGTTTCGGGTTTCCTTGCCTGCGTAGGTTTCTGGAGACCCCCGGTGATAGAGGCGAGGGTGTCCCGATCTTTCGATGAGATGATAACTATCGATTTGGTGGAGACGACTTTGACGATCCGACTACAAACGTGCACGACGTTGCGCCTTAGCAATCGCTAAACCAATCTCCTGAGGTTACTGACGATGCCGGAAGCACGGTCAGCCTGACCACGAAGGTCTATTCCTGCAAGCAATCGAAGAACGAGCAAGAATATGATAAAGCAATCTGAATATTGCAAATATATATGAGGTATTGATAATGGTGGGGATCCGTAAGCGGTCTTGGTCTGGTCGTTGGACACAAACGAAGTACACGAAGTTGCGTTGGCTAACTTTTAACTAAACAAATCCCAAGGAAAAAGCTACTAGATGGATCTACTTATATAGGAGCAAGGGGTGGCGGCCAAGGAGGTGGGAGGACGTCCCAAGGCAGCCTAAAACTAACCCTAGCTCGTACAAGGCTCATGGGCCCAAGTGGAGGTGATGTAACACCTTTGGACTTGTAGTTTGACTCGGATTCTGCTGCAGCATCAGATTGTTTCGTCCACAACTCAACGCTCCGGACGAATTTGAAGCTGATTCCAATTGGGTTGGAAAGTGCACGAAATCTAGTTTCCAACAAAAAAAGAATCACCCAATTCGGAGTCCATATGAAAAACTTGTGTGCATTTTGAGTCAGGTATGTCTGTGCAGTCCGAATCTGAATCCAGAACGTGAGAGACTTGGACTCTATCTTCTCTTGGGCCAAAAGTGACGTGAAAGAACTTTTTGGACAGCAAATAAACATCTCTTTCTTCCTTATCTTCATATGTGGATTGTACAAATGTCCCATACACCTGCAATTAGACAAAACACAAAAGTGTGTGAAGTATTTTTGTTCTGGATAACATAAATAGATTATTGAATAGTTTGCACTAGAAATCACCTGACAAATATGCATATATGCAATATTTTTGGTCATATCCAAGGTAGTCATGTCCTCATCATCCTCCCCTTCTTGAAAATAAAGCCGTCCTCGGCGTTGCTTAATCTGAAATGTGGCTAACAAAAGAGACAAGGTGTACATGTTGTATATGTATATGTCATACATTTTTACTTCCCTTGATTTTTGCATATATGACACATGAATAGATGAGTAACTTGCATAGTTCATAAAATCTAAAGCCAAAAAATTAGCACAAGAAGTAGAAGGCATGAAAATATTGCAACTCAGTTTGCACATATAAGTGAAGCTCTTATTCATTTCAAAAGATTGACAATGTTCATCATTAAACCATCCCAACATTGGTGAATAAACCTTACTTGCATCAAATTTACATGCTACAACATGCTTAAATAAGCAAACATGCAATAAGTCATTCAACACAGAATCATCACCAAGATTAGAGGTCATATCAAAATGATTAAACATTGGTTCTTTTGCATCAATAGTTAATTCAATGGGTGCACTCAAAATTGTTGGTATTTCAGTTGTTTTGATCACATGGCAAAGTCAAATTATCAACGTAGTCCTCTAAAATAGGTGGTGTGATCAAAGTAGTGGGTAGCTCATCAGATGGTGCATTCAAATTGACAAGGCATTCATCATTCTCATGTAGAGATGGAAGATCAGTACCTTTGTCATTACCTCTTATGATCAACTCAGATGATGTAGCCACTCTCGGGGGCGATGTGTCACATGGTGGAGGTGATGTAGTCCTGACAACAACGGATGTGGTTGTCATAGTATGCCTAGTAGTTGAAGGAACAATCATATCAACTCTTGGAATGTGCACCGTGCGCTTGTTCTCCTCGTGGCCAACACGTCGTTTTATTTCCTGTTCAGCTTTGCAAGCAAGATGAAACAAATGGTCCATAGGATAACACTCTTCATGAATTAGTATCTCTTGAATATCACGGTTTAATCCTCCCCAAAATCTATCCATAAAATCATCTTCACTTTCTTCTAAAGAGGAATGCAACAAGGTAGTTTGTAAATCATCATAATATTTTGTTACAGTTTCACTACCTTGTTTGAAGTGTTGCAACTTCTTAATCATGTCACGAGTATAATAAGCAGGGACGAAAGTATGTCGCATGACAAGTTTCAAATCATCCCAAGTAGTAGGTATATAATCAGGGTGTAACCGACAATATTCACTCCACCAAACCAAAGCATAACCAGTGAAAGAACCAACCGCAACCTTAACCTTTTTATGTTCATCGAAATTATGGGAAGCAAATATATTTTTTATGTCGAACTCCCATTCAATATATAAAGCAGGTTTAAAACGGCCATTAAATGGTGGTATAGATACATTAACCTGATCATGTGCATTTGGATGTTTGTGCACCTCTCGTGACGGTTGTGGTATTTGCAAAGGTGGTGGCACGTCTCCCGCGATCGACAAAGCCCATGAATTGACTCTGGATCCTGTCATGATTAGTAGAACAAGAAACAAAACCCAAAAATAATGTTCCTATAACTACTAGGATGTGGTGGTAAAACGCTCACAGTAAAGCAAATATCAATGTCTTACAAGTTCTTACCATGCAGCAGGCGGTGATCGGCAACCAGCGGTGTCAAGTAACTCCGAATATTGAGTAAAGCGATTGCCAGGGGAGCGTACGTATACACCGTGTAGAAATATGTGGAGCTGGGTTGGCTATATATGGTAGCAAAAGATTAGCAATAATCAATTCAAAGATGCAATGTTGAATAAACGCTCAACGACGGTACTGTGCTGGTCCTAGGCTAGACCGGACTAGAGACGCGAGCCTAGAACACTAATGAGGTCACGTCGTAGCACAACTAGCATCAATGAAGGATACTAAGTAGCTCTGGACAGCAAGATATAAGTGAAGATCACAACGACAGTAAAGATAATGAGGTGAAACAACAGCCAAGCAGGATATATCAACAACTTTGTCTCCAACTTTCCTCTGAAAAAGTTTGTGCCGATTTTTTTGTTTTTTTTTCTTCTCTTTTTTTTTCCTCACACTTTTTTTTTCTTTCTCTCCTTTTTTTCTCTCTGACTTTTTTTTCTCCTTTTTTTCTCGTTTTTTTCTCTCTCTTTTTTCTCCCTCTTTCCAAAACAAACTAGATAAGATGCAGATTGGATCAAGTGAAGATGTTAACTATCATAGTGATTTTTGTAGTTTTGAGACACTCGCCATTATAGTGATTTTTTGTCAGTTTTTAGGCCAAAATTTTCACGGGCAAATTTTTTTTCCCTATCCTATTTTAGGCTTTTCTGAGTCTTTTGAGCCACGTGCCATCATAGTGATTTTTTATCGCACTTTTTCGTCGTTGCTGCCCTGATTTCCGAAAAGAAAAGTGAAAAAAAATTTCGTGCCCATCCTATCAGTTTGACGAGGGAAGAGTTTTGAGACACTCGCCATTATAGTGATTTTTCGCAAAAAAAAAGAGGAGCACAAAACAAAAGAGTTCCAGAGTGTGCTTCTCCCTTATTTACGTGTAGCGCCGTGATTTTGTTAGTGTTCTAGGCTCGCGTCTCTAGCACGGTCTAGCCTAGGACCAGCACAGTACCGTCGTTGAGCGTTTATTCAACTTTGCATCTCTGAATTGATTATTGCTGACCCTTTTTGCTACCATACTATAAGCCTTCCCAGCTCCACATACATCTACGTCGTGCGTTTGACTCTCCTTGGCAATCGCTCTATCCAAGCTTTTGAGAGTTTTGACTACAACGGTTGCCGATCACCGCCTGCTGCTGGATAAGAACTGGTAAGAATTTGAGATTTGCTTGACGGATTTGTGACACCCGCCACCACCACCACTTGTTAGTAGTCTGTAGGATCATATTCTTGTGTGTTTCTATTGCTGCTAACCATGCCAGGATCACAAGTCGACGAGACTGACTGGGAGAACTTGACGAACAAGGAGCTTCATGATACGTTTCAGCAAATGATGAGTGGACAGGTGCAAGATGTGATAAACAGATTTGAAGAGGCCATGGAGAAGATAGATGGCATGGAGAAGACGTTTGAAACAAAGCTCGATAACAAGTTTGCTGAATTGCTTTCGCGTTTTCCACCACCACCACCGGCTGCTCCTGCCGCACCTCTGCAACAACAGCAACAACATCGACTACCTCCACGTCGGGAAACAGCCCTCCGCCGAGCGAGCCGTGTCCCTCTTCAGTCGGGCCAAACTGCTGGTGCTGCTGTTGATAATTCTGTGGCTCCTACTGCTGATGTGGAGGAGGATGATTATGTGGGAGATTATGAGGATGAGGTTGATCAAAATCAGAACTACGTGCCACCACCAGCACAGCAACCACCAGGTCGTCCACATGCAAATAATGGCAATGGTAGGGCTCACCCTCAGGTACGAGATCATGACCATCTCCCTAAACTAAAATTGAATATTCCACCATTTGAGGGTAGATATGTTCCTTATATATATCTTACTTGGGAGTTAGAAACTGAACAACGATTTACATGTTTACAATATCCCGAGGAGAGACGTGTTCCTGCTGCTGTTTGTGCATTCACTAGTTTTGCATGTGTTTGGTGGTCTGAGCATTGTAGATTATATCCTATTCCGGCTACTTGGGCTGCTTTGAAAACTGCTATGCGTATTCGTTGGGTTCCACCATATTATCAACGTGAATTACTTCAAAAATTGCAGCGCTTAAGATAGGGAAAAAATTCTGTAGAAGAATATTATCAGGAATTACAAACTGGCATGATTAGATGTGGTATTGTTGAGGAGAATGAAGCTATGCTTGCACGTTTTATGGGTGGATTAAATAGAGAGATTCAGACGATTCTAGACTATAAGGAGTATACTAATATCACTCGTTTATTCCATCTTGCTTGTAAAGCTGAACGTGAAGTGCAGGATCGACAAGCATTGGGGCGAACTAACTTTTCTGCGGGCCGACCTTCATCATGGACACCACGTGCATCTTCTACTTCAACTGCACCAGCACCTCCATCAGGTGCCACCTCCTGCTGTGATACAAGAAAACAGGCACAACCACCATTATCTGCCAAGAGCGCACTTGTGGGGCCTACACAGCGTTCTTCTTCTTCCATAGCATCAACAGGGCACACAAGTGATATTATTTGTCGTCGTTGTAAGGGAGGAGGTCATTATGCGAGAGAATGCAAATCTCCGCGTGTGATGATTGCTACTGCGGATGGTGGATATGAGTCCGCTAGTGACTATGATGAGGAGACTTTGGCTCTTATTACACGTGAAGAACATGGTGGAGATGATTCTGATCATGAGACGCAATACATGGCTCCTGAAGACGCTGACAGGTATGAATGTTTAGTTGCTCAACGTGTTTTGAGTGTGCAGGTCACACAAGCTGAGCAAAATCAGAGGCACAATTTATTCCATACCAAGGGAGTTGTGAAGGAACGTTCTATGCGCGTCATCATAGACGGAGGGAGCTGCAACAAGTTGGCTAGCATGGAGATGGTGGAGAATCTTTCTCTCACCACAAGACCACATCCACATCCTTACTACATCCAATGGTTCAACAACAGCGGCAAGGTTAAGGTAACACGTACTGTTCGTGTGCATTTTAGTATCTCTACATATGTTGATTATGTTGATTGTGATGTGGTACCTATGCAAGCATGTTCCTTATTACTTGCTAGACCATGGCAATTTGATAAAAATTCTGTACACCATGGTAGAAACAATCACTATACTCTTGTTCATAAGGATAAAAATATTACTTTGCTTCCTATGACTCCTGATTCCATTTTGAAAGATGATATTAATAGAGCTAATAAAGCAAAACAGGAGAAGAATTGATAGAGGCAAAGGTGTCCCGTCTTTCGATGAGATGATGGATATCGCTTTGGTGGCAGTCGACTTTGACGATCCGACTACGAACGTGCGAGGACATCGCGCCTTAGCAATCACTAAACCAACTCCGAGAGGTTATTGACCACGCCGGAGCACGATCAACCTGACCACGAGGGTCTGTTTCCTGCAAGCAAATGAAGAACAAGCAAGAAACTGAGATTGCAATCTGGATATTGCGAATATAAGATGAAAGCTTTATTGATCAAGGTGGGGTTCTGTAACGCCTTTGTCTGGTCGCTGAACACAAACGAAGTACGCGAAGTTGCAGCTATGGCGAACTTTTAATCTAAACAAAACCCAAAGCCTAAACGATGCCCTAAGGGCTGTATATATGGAGGAAGAGGGGGGAATTTGGTGGCCCTTGGTGGAGGGGTCCGAAATCAACCCTATCTCTTGTTTCCCCACACATACGGACTCTAAAAATAGCCTATACTTATGTATTTCGAAATTACATGGGCCTGGCCCAATAAAAAGGTGACGCAGCACCTATAATAGCCTCGGGACGAAATTTCTGAAGTGGCATCTTGTATATTTCGTCCAAGGCTTCATGCACCCATTATGGTGGCTTCAAAGTCCTAAAATCATCACTTGTAACTCCGTTCTTGTTCCCCTTGCGCATAGCATCATCTCCATGCTTGTTCTTGCTCCAATGTTCATCCTTCTCCAAGCTAGGCCCTTCATTTGTAAGCAAAACAAATTTATCCAATTTAGGCAGCATCATATTCTCATGAACATTAGAATCATTACCAAGAAACGAAAGTACCTGATAATTTAATTGGCGTGCGCGAGCTCTAGTAATTGGTCCCGTATATGTAGCAGTAGGGGCTGTGGGTGTAACAATGGTATTGATGTCCTCATCATCCTCCCCTTCTTGAAATGAAGTCGTCCTCGACAGAAGCTCATCTTCCTCACCCAAATAAGGCTTCAAATCTGCAATGTTAAAAGTGGGACTAACCCCAAAATCTGCATGCAGCTCAAGTTTATATGCATTATCATTTGTTTTCTCTAACACCTTAAAGGGACCATCAGCACGTGGCATTAGCTTTGATTTGCGCAAATCAGGAAATCTATCCTTACGCAAATGTAACCAAACAAGATCTCCAGGTGCAAACACAACATGTTTTCTACCCTTATCTCCAGCAAGTTTATATTTAGCATTCATACGCTCAATGTTTTCCTTAGTTAACTCATGCATTTTTAAAATCAATTCAGCACGTTGTTTAGCATCAAAATTAACCTTCTCCGAAGATGGAAGAGGCAACAAATCAATAGGTGCACGAGGTAGGAAACCATACACAACTTCAAAAGGGCACATCTTAGTAGTAGAATGCAATGAACGATTATAAGCAAATTCAATATGAGGCAAGCATTCCTCCCACATTTTCTTATTATTCTTCAAAACAGCCCTAAGCATAGTAGACAACGTTCTATTGACTACTTCAGTTTGTCCATCGGTTTGGGGGTGACAAGTAGTACTAAAAAGCAGTTTAGTCCCCAACTTAGCCCATAAACATCTCCAAAAGTGGCTAAGAAATGTAGTATCACGATCTGAAACAATAGTATTTGGCACACCATGCAAGCGAATAATTTCACGAAAGAACAAATCAGCAACATTAACAGCAGCATCGCTTTTATGACATGGTATAAAGTGTGCCATTTTCGAGAATCTATCCACGACAACAAATATGCTATCCCTCCCCTTCTTTGTTCGATGTAAACCTAAAACAAAGTCCATAGATATATCCTCCCAAGGAACACTAGGTACAGGCAAAGGCATATATAAACCATGAGGATTGAGTCGTGACTTAGCTTTTTGACATGTAGTGCAGCGAGCAATAAAACGCTCAACATCCCGTCTCATCTTTGGCCAAAAGAAATGTGTAGCAAGTACGTCCTCCGTCTTCTTCACGCCAAAGTGTCCCATTAATCCTCCTCCATGCGCCTCCTGCAACAACAAAAGACGAACGGAGCTAGCTAGAATGCATAGCTTGTTAGCACGAAACACAAATCTATCGTTAACGACGAACTTGTTCCACATTCTTCCTTCTTTACAATTCTGCATTACATCTTCAAAATCAGCATCATGCACATATTGATCTTTGATGGTCTCCAAACAAAATATTTTGAAGTCAAGTTGTGAAAGCATAGTATAGCGGCGAGACAATGCATCAGCAATAACATTTTCTTTTCCCTTCTTGTGTTTAATGACATAAGGAAAAGTCTCAATGAATTCAACCCATTTAGCATGTCTATGATTCAGTTTAGCTTGACTTTTAATATGTTTCAAAGATTCATGATCAGAATGTATAACAAATTCTTTGGGCCATAAATAATGTTGCCATGTTTCTAAAGTCCGAACAAGTGCATATAATTCTTTATCATAAGTAGAATAATTCAGACTAGGCCCACTCAATTTTTCAGAAAAGTATGCAACAGGTTTGCCATCTTGTAATAACACACCGCCTAATCCAATTCCACTAGCATCACATTCAAGCTTAAAAGTCTTATTAAAATCAGGAAGTTGGAGTAAAGGAGCATGTGTCAACTTATCTTTCAATACCGAGAAGGCTTCTTTCTGTGCGGTACCCCAAAGAAAAGGCACATCTTTCTTTGTAAGCTCATCGAGAGGTGCAGCAATGGTGCTGAAATCTCTCACAAAACGCCTATAGAATCCAGCGAGGCCAAGAAAACTCCTCACTTGTGTGACCGTTTTGGGCTGCGGCCAACTCTCAATAGCTTCAATCTTGGCTTTATCAACTTCAATTCCCTGTGGAGTAACAACATGGCCAAGAAAATATACTCGGTCGGTGCAAAAGGTGCACTTCCCAAGGTTACCAAACAAACGTGCATCACGTAGAGCAATAAAAACAGCACGTAAATGTTCCAAATGTTCTTCCAAAGATCTGCTATAAATCAATATGTCATCAAAGTAAACTACCACAAATCGTCCAATGAAAACACGTAAAACTTCGTTCATTAATCTCATGAAAGTACTAGGTGCATTAGTTAACCCAAAAGGCATGACTAACCACTCATATAATCCAAACATAGTTTTAAATGTTGTTTTCCATTCATCTCCCAATTTCATACGAATTTGATGGTATCCACTACGCAAATCAACTTTGGAGAATATTGTAGAGCCACTCAATTCATCAAGCATATCATCGAGCCTAGGAAAAGGAAGACGATAACGAATAGTAATATTATTAGTGCCTCTACAATCAACACACATACGTGATGTACCATCCTTTTTCGGCACTAGAATAATAGGAACAGCACAAGGGCTAAGGGATTCGCATATATAACCTTTGTCGAGAAGCTCTTGTACTTGACGCATAATCTCCTTCGTCTCCTCTGGATTGGTACGGTAGTTTGCTCGCAGGAAACAGACCCTCGTGGTCAGGTTGATCGTGCTCCGGCGTGGTCAATAACCTCTCGGAGTTGGTTTAGCGATTGCTAAGGCGCGACGTCCTCACACGTTCGTAGTCGGATCGTCAAAGTCGACTTCCACCAAAGCGATATCCATCATCTCATCGAAAGACGGGACACCTTTGCCTCTATCAATTTACGTGCTGTTTTTATTGCTCTACGTGATGCACGTTTGTTTGGTAACCTTGGGAAGTGCACCTTTTGCACCGTCCGAGTATCTTTTCTTGGCTATGTTGTTACTCCACAGGGAATTTGATAGAGGCAAAGGTGTCCCGTCTTTCGATGA
>NW_025228068.1:36825-171492 GCF_018294505.1 Triticum aestivum
CCTCTTTGCACACAAAAGCATAGCAAACAGATTTGCTGAAATCTAGCTCATCAATATCAGATTTGGTGGCAAATAAACATGCACTTTTCAATTTAATTTCAGAAGCAACACTAGATGGTTTATTATTAGGCTTCATTTGTTGCTCAAATTCTTTTGCCACAATCTGATTTTCACTCTTATTCGTCTCCTGTTTTGCTTTATTAGCTCTATTAATATCATCTTTCAAAATGGAATCAGGAGTCATAGGAAGCAAAGTAATATTTTTATCCTTATGAACAAGAGTATAGTGATTGTTTCTACCATGGTGTACAGAATTTTTATCAAATTGCCATGGTCTACCAAGTAATAAGGAACATGCTTGCATAGGTACCACATCACAATCAACATAATCAGCATATGTAGAGATACTAAAATGCACACGAACAGTACGTGTTACCTTAACCTTGCCGCTGTTGTTGAAGCATTGGTGATGAGGACATCAATACAATTGTTACACCCACATCCCCTGCTGCTATACATACTGGACCAATTACTAGAGCTCGTGCACGCCAACTAAATTACCAGGTACTTTCGTTTCTTGGTAATGATTCTAATGTTCATGAGAATATGATGCTGCCTAAATTGGATACATTTGTTTTGCTTACAAATGAAGGGCCTAGCTTGGAGAAGGATGAACATTGGAGCAAGAACAAGCATGGAGATGATGGCATGCGCAAGGGAAACAAGAACGGAGTTACAAGTGATGATTTCAGGACTTTGAAGCCACCATAATGGGTGCATGAATGATAGAGGCGAGGGTCCCGATCTTTCGATGAGATGATAACTATCGATTTGGTGGAGACGACTTTGACGATCCGACTACAAACGTGCACGACGTTGCGCCTTAGCAATCGCTAAACCAATCTCCTGAGGTTACTGACGATGCTGGAAGCACGGTCAACCTGACCACGAAGGTCTATTCCTGCAAGCAATCGAAGAACGAGCAAGAATATGATAAAGCAATCTGAATATTGCAAATATATATGAAGTATTGATAATGGTGGGGATCCGGAAGCGGTCTTGGTCTGGTCGTTGGACACAAACGAAGTACACGAAGTTGCAATGGCTAACTTTTAACTAAACAAATCCCAAGGAAAAGCTACTAGATGGATCTACTTATATAGGAGCAAGGGGTGGCGGCCAAGGAGGTGGGAGGACGTCCCAAGGCAGCCTAAAACTAAATCTAGGTCGTACAAGGCCAATGGGCCCAAGTGGAGGTGATGTAACACCTTTGGACTTGTAGTTTGACTCGGATTCTGCTGCAGCATCAGATTGTTTCATCCACAACTCAACGCTCCTGACGAATTTGATGGTGATTCCAATTGGGTTGGAAAGTGCACGAAATCTAGTTTCCAACAAAAAAAGAATCACCCAATTCGGAGTCCGTATGAAAAACTTGTGTGTGTTTTGAGTCAGGTGTGTCTGTGCAGTCCGAATCTGAATCCAGAACGTGAGAGACTTGGACTCTATCTTCTCTTGGGCCAAAAGTGACGTGAGAGAACTTTTTGGACAGCAAATAAATATCTCTTTCTTCCTTATCTTCATATGTGGATTGTACAAATGTCCCATACACCTGCAATTAGACAAAACACAAAAGTGTGTGAAGTATTTTTGTTTTGGATAACATAAATAGATTATTGAATAGTTTGCACTAGAAATCACCTGACAAATATGCATATATGCAATATTTTTGGTCATATCCAAGGTAGTCATGTCCTCATCATCCTCCCCTTCTTGAAAATAAAGCCGTCCTCGGCGTTGCTTAATCTGAAATGTGGCTAACAAAAGAGACAAGGTGTACATGTTGTATATGTATATGTCATCCATTTTTACTTCCCTTGATTTTTGCATATATGACACATGAATAGATGAGTAACTTGCATAGTTCATAAAATCTAAAGCCAAAAAATTAGCACAAGAAGTAGAAGGCACGAAAATATTGCAACTCAGTTTGCACATATAAGTGAAGCTCTTATTCATTTCAAAAGATTGACAATGTTCATCATTAAACCATCCCAACATTGGTGAATAAACCTTACTTGCATCAAATTTACATGCTACAACATGCTTAAATAAGCAAACATGCAATAAGTCATTCAACACAGAATCATCACCAAGATTACAGGTCATATCAAAATGATTAAACATTGGTTCTTTTGCATCAATAGTTAATTCAATGGGTGCACTCAAAATTGTTGGTATTTCAGTTGTTTGATCACATGGCAAAGTCAAATTATCAACGTAGTCCTCTAAAATAGGTGGTGTGATCAAAGTAGTGGGTAGCTCATCAGATGGTGCATTCAAATTGACAAGGCATTCATCATTCTCATGTAGAGATGGAAGATCAGTACCTTTGTCATTACCTCTTATGATCAACTCAGATGATGTAGCCACTCTCGGGGGCGATGGGTCACATGGTGGAGGTGATGTAGTCCTGACAACAACGGATGTGGTTGTCATAGTATGCCTAGTAGTTGAAGGAACAATCATATCAACTCTTGGAATGTGCACCGTGCGCTTGTTCTCCTCGTGGCCAACACGTCGTTTTATTTCCTGTTCAGCTTTGCAAGCAAGATGAAACAAATGGTCCATAGGATAACACTCTTCATGAATTAGTATCTCTTGAATATCACGGTTTAATCCTCCCCAAAATCTATCCATAAAATCATCTTCACTTTCTTCTAAAAAGGAATGCAACAAGGTAGTTTGTAAATCATCATAATATTTTGTTACAGTTTCACTACCTTGTTTTAAGTGTTGCAACTTCTTAATCATGTCACGAGTATAATAAGCAGGGACGAAAGTATGTCGCATGGCAAGTTTCAAATCATCCCAAGTAGTAGGTATATAATCAGGGTGTAACCGACAATATTCACTCCACCAAACCAAAGCATAACCAGTGAAAGAACCAACCGCAACCTTAACCTTTTTATGTTCATTGAAATTATGGGAAGCAAATATATTTTTTATGTCGAACTCCCATTCAATATATAAAGCAGGTTTAAAACGGCCATTAAATGGTGGTATAGATACATTAACCTGATCATGTGCATTTGGATGTTTGTGCACCTCTCGTGACGGTTGTGGTATTTGCAAAGGTGGTGGCACGTCTCCCGCGATCGACAAAGCCCATGAATTGACTCTGGATCCTGTCATGATTAGTAGAACAAGAAACAAAACCCAAAAATAGTGTTCGTATAACTACTAGGATGTGGTGGTAAAACGCTCACAGTAAAGCAAATATCAATGTCTTACAAGTTCTTACCATGCAGCAGGCGGTGATCGGCAACCAGCGGTGTCAAGTAACTCCGAATATTGAGTAAAGCGATTGCCAGGGGAGCGTACGTATACACGGTGTAGAAATATGTGGAGCTGGGTTGGCTATATATGGTAGCAAAAGATTAGCAATAATCAATTCAAAGATGCAATGTTGAATAAACGCTCAACGACGGTACTGTGCTGGTCCTAGGCTAGACCGAACTAAAGACGCGAGCCTAGAACAGTAATGAGGTCACGTCATAGCACAACCAGCATCAATGAAGGATACTAAGTAGCTCTGGACAGCAAGATATAAGTGAAGATCACAACGGCAGTAAAGATAATGATGTGAAACAACAGCCAAGCTGTTTTACTGAACAGTGCACAAAACAGATTCCAATCCGAATTCAACTACGAGATTGAGTCTAAAAAGATCTGAATTTTGATTTTTTTCTCTTTTTTTTCTCGCACTTTTTTTTTCTTTCTCTCCTTTTTTTCTCTGACTTTTTTTTCTCTTTTTTTTCTCTCGTTTTTTTTTCTCTCTTTTTTTTCTCCCTCTTTCCAAAACAAACTAGATAAGATGCAGATTGGATCAAGTGAAGATGTGAACGATCTCAACTATTATTATGACAATGAATGGTGGGTAGCACGTGGTGGAAATTGATGGATGGGTGGTGGACAGCGGAAGAGATAATGATGCAGCGGTGGCGTGACTAATGTGAACAGAACTCGAAACTCTAAACGAACTAGACACTAAGACCAGCAACTCGACACGACAATGCAATCGATAATTCAACTATGCAATCAATGAAAAGAAAATTGCAAAGGCTCAGACTGGCTTGGACCAAGGATGAATAGATCTAACTCTTTTTTGTGGCTTTTTCTTGGACAATAGGTAAGAAAGTAAATCTAATCTAGGAAAACTGGAAAATTCTCACCGAGCAACCTGAAAACTGATACCACTTGATAGAGGCGGGGTGTCCCGATCTTTCGATGAGATGATAACTATCGATTTCGTGGAGACGACTTTGACGATCCGACTACAAACGTGCACGACGTTGCGACTTAGCAATCGCTAAACCAACTCCGAGAGGTTATTGACCACGCTGGAGCACGATCAACCTGACCACGAAGGTCTATTCCTGCAAGCAATCGAAGAACGAGCAAGAATATGATAAAGCAATCTGAATATTGCGAATATATATGAAGTATTGATAATGGTGGGGATCCGTAAGCGGTCTTGGTCTGGTCGTTGGACACAAACGAAGTACACGAAGTTGCAATGGCTAACTTTTAACTAAACAAATCCCCAGGAAAAGCTACTAGATGGATCTACTTATATAGGAGCAAGGGGTGGCGGCCAAGGAGGTGGGAGGACGTCCCAAGGCAGCCTAAAACTAAATCTAGGTCGTACAAGGCCAATGGGCCCAAGTGGAGGTGATGTAACACCTTTGGACTTGTAGTTTGACTCGGATTCTACTGCAGCATCAGATTGTTTCGTCCACAACTCAACGCTCCGGACGAATTTGAAGGTGATTCCAATTGGGTTGGAAAGCGCACGAAATCTAGTTTCCAACAAAAAAAGAATCACCCAATTCGGAGTCCGTATGAAAAACTTGTGTGCGTTTTGAGTCAGGTATGTCTGTGTAGTCCGAATCTGAATCCAGAACGTGAGAGACTTGGACTCTATCTTCTCTTGGGCCAAAAGTGACGTCAGAGAACTTTTTGGACAGCAAATAAACATCTCTTTCTTCCTTATCTTCATATATGGATTGTACAAATGTCCCATACACCTGCAATTAGACAAAACACAAAAGTGTGTGAAGTATTTTTGTTCTGGATAACATAAATAGATTATTGAATAGTTTGCACTAGAAATCACCTGACAAATATGCATATATGCAATATTTTTGGTCATATCCAAGGTAGTCATGTCCTCATCATCCTCCCCTTCTTGAAAATAAAGCCGTCCTCGGCGTTGCTTAATCTGAAATGTGGCTAACAAAAGAGACAAGGTGTACATGTTGTATATGTATATGTCATCCATTTTTACTTCCCTTGATTTTTGCATATATGACACATGAATAGATGAGTAACTTGCATAGTTCATAAAATCTAAAGCCAAAAAATTAGCATAAGAAGTAGAAGGCATGAAAATATTGCAACTCAGTTTGCACATATAAGTGAAGCTCTTATTTATTTCAAAAGATTGACAATGTTCATCATTAAACCATCCCAACATTGGTGAATAAACCTTACTTGCATCAAATTTACATGCTACAACATGCTTAAATAAGCAAACATGCAATAAGTCATTCAACACAGAATCATCACCAAGATTAGAGGTCATATCAAAATGATTATACATTGGTTCTTTTGCATCAATAGTTAATTCAATGGGTGCACTCAAAATTGTTGGTATTTCAGTTGTTTGATCACATGGCAAAGTCAAATTATCAACGTAGTCCTCTAAAATAGGTGGTGTGATCAAAGTAGTGGGTAGCTCATCAGATGGTGCATTCAAATTGACAAGGCATTCATCATTCTCATGTAGAGATGGAAGATCAGTACCTTTGTCATTACCTCTTATGATCAACTCAGATGATGTAGCCACTCTCGGGGGCGATGTGTCACATGGTGGAGGTGATGTAGTCCTGACAACAACGGATGTGGTTGTCATAGTATGCCTAGTAGTTGAAGGAACAATCATATCAACTCTTGGAATGTGCACCGTGCCCTTGTTCTCCTCGTGGCCAACACGTCGTTTTATTTCCTGTTCAGCTTTGCAAGCAAGATGAAACAAATGGTCCATTGGATAACACTCTTCATGAATTAGTATCTCTTGAATATCACGGTTTAATCCTCCCCAAAATCTATCCATAAAATCATTTTCACTTTCTTCTAAAGAGGAATGCAACAAGGTAGTTTGTAAATCATCATAATATTTTGTTACAGTTTCACTACCTTGTTTTAAGTGTTGCAACTTCTTAATCATATCACGAGTATAATAAGCAGGGACGAAAGTATGTCGCATGGCAAGTTTCAAATCATCCCAAGTAGTAGGTATATAATCAGGGTGTAACCGACAATATTCACTCCACCAAACCAAAGCATAACCAGTGAAAGAACCAACCGCAACCTTAACCTTTTTATGTTCATCGAAATTATGGGAAGCAAATATATTTTTTATGTCGAACTCCCATTCGATATATAAAGCAGGTTTAAAACGGCCATTAAATGGTGGTATAGATACATTAACCTGATCATGTGCATTTGGATGTTTGTGCACCTCTCGTGACGGTTGTGGTATTTGCAAAAGTGGTGGCACGTCTCCCGCGATTGACAAAGCCCATGAATTGACTCTGGATCCTGTCATGATTAGTAGAACAAGAAACAAAGCACAAAAATAATGTTTCTATAACTACTAGGATGTGGTGGTAAAACGTTCACAGTAAAGCAAATATCGATGTCTTACAAGTTCTTACCATGCAGCAGACGGTGATCGGCAACCAGCGGTGTCAAGTAACTCCGAATATTGAGTAAAGCGATTGCCAGGGGAGCGTACGTATACACGGTGTAGAAATATGTGGAGCTGGGTTGGCTATATATGGTAGCAAAAGATTAGCAATAATCAATTCAAAGATGCAATGTTGAATAAACGCTCAACGACGGTACTGTGCTGGTCCTAGGCTAGACCGGACTAGAGACGCGAGCCTAGAACACTAATGAGGTCACGGCGTAGCACAACTAGCATCAATGAAGGATACTAAGTAGCTCTTGACAGCAAGATATAAGTGAAGATCACAACGGCAGTGAAGATAATGATGAAAAACAACTGCCAAGCAGGATATACAACAACTCTCTCTCCAACTTTCCTCTTGAAAAGTTTGAGACAATTTTCTGATAAATTCTTTCAAAGAATGCTACTAACTCAAGCTTTCCAATGCAAAAAGAATCACTCAATTCCGAGTTGATATGAGGAGTCAAAGAATTCTAAAACTGGCCTGAAAAATTGGAACAAGCTGTGTTCACGAACTTCGGAGGGCAAAAAGACCTATTTAGAAGCCGATTTTGAGGTCTCAAATATTGAACTAGCTTCTGCAACTATTTAGATGCGGCTCGTTGCTAGCTTCAATTTGAGTACTCACGGAGCCAAAACAGACTTCGTATGAGGAAGATACACCTGTTTTACTGAACAGTGCGCAAAACAGATTCCAATCCGAATTCAGGTACGAGATTGATTCTAGATAGATCCAATTTTTTTTTCTTCTCTCTTTTTTTTCTCACCCTTTTTTTTCTTTTTCTTCTCTCTCTTTTTCTTTTTTTTCTTTCCTTTTTTCTCTTTTTTTCTCTATCTTTTTTTTTCTGACTTTTTTCTCTCTCTTTTTTTTTCTCCCTCTTTCCAAGACAAACTAGATAAGATGCAGATTGGATCAGGCGAAGATGTGAATGACCTCAACTATGATTATGACAATGAACAGTGCGTAGCACGTGGTGGAAATTAATAGATGGGATGGTGGACGGCGGAAGGGATAATGATGCAGCGGCGGCGTGACTAATGTGAACAGAACTCGAAACTCTAAAGGAACTAGACACTAAGACCAGCAACTGACACGACGATGCAACCGATAATTCAACTATGCAAGCAATGAATAGAAATTTGCAAAGGCTCAGACTGGCTTGGATAAAGGATGAACAGATCTAACTTTTTTTGTGGCTTTTTCATGGACTATAGGTATGAATGACAGATGCGATCTAAACTATGAAAAACTGTAAAATCTCACCGAGCAACCTGAAAACTGATACCACTTGATAGAGGCGAGGGTCCCGATCTTTCGATGAGATGATAACTATCGATTTGGTGGAGACGACTTTGACGATCCGACTACAAACGTGCACGACGTTGCGCCTTAGCAATCGCTAAACCAATCTCCTGAGGTTACTGACGATGCTGGAAGCACGGTCAACCTGACCACGAAGGTCTATTCCTGCAAGCAATCGAAGAACGAGCAAGAATATGATAAAGCAATCTGAATATTGCAAATATATATGAAGTATTGATAATGGTGGGGATCCGGAAGCGGTCTTGGTCTGGTCGTTGGACACAAACGAAGTACACGAAGTTGCAATGGCTAACTTTTAACTAAACAAATCCCAAGGAAAAGCTACTAGATGGATCTACTTATATAGGAGCAAGGGGTGGCGGCCAAGGAGGTGGGAGGACGTCCCAAGGCAGCCTAAAACTAAATCTAGGTCGTACAAGGCCAATGGGCCCAAGTGGAGGTGATGTAACACCTTTGGACTTGTAGTTTGACTCGGATTCTGCTGCAGCATCAGATTGTTTCATCCACAACTCAACGCTCCTGACGAATTTGATGGTGATTCCAATTGGGTTGGAAAGTGCACGAAATCTAGTTTCCAACAAAAAAAGAATCACCCAATTCGGAGTCCGTATGAAAAACTTGTGTGTGTTTTGAGTCAGGTGTGTCTGTGCAGTCCGAATCTGAATCCAGAACGTGAGAGACTTGGACTCTATCTTCTCTTGGGCCAAAAGTGACGTGAGAGAACTTTTTGGACAGCAAATAAATATCTCTTTCTTCCTTATCTTCATATGTGGATTGTACAAATGTCCCATACACCTGCAATTAGACAAAACACAAAAGTGTGTGAAGTATTTTTGTTTTGGATAACATAAATAGATTATTGAATAGTTTGCACTAGAAATCACCTGACAAATATGCATATATGCAATATTTTTGGTCATATCCAAGGTAGTCATGTCCTCATCAATGAAGCCTTGGACGAAATATACAAGATGCCACTTCATAAATTTCGTCCCGAGGCTATTTTAGGTGCTGCGTCACCTTATTATTGGGCCAGGCCCATGTAATTTCGAAATACATAAGTATAGGCTATTTTTAGAGTCCGTATGTGTGGGGAAACAAGAGATAGGGTTGATTTCGGACCCCTCCACCAAGGGCCACGAAATTCCCCCCCTCTTCCTCCATATATACAGCCCTTAGGGCATCGTTTAGACTTTGGGTTTTGTTTAGATTAAAAGTTCGCCATAGCTGCAACTTCGCACACTTCGTTTGTGTTCAACGACCAGACAAAGGCGTCACAGAACCCCACCTTGATCAATAAAGCTTTCATCTTATATTGGCAATATCCAGATTGCAATCTTAGTTTCTTGCTTGTTCTTCGTTTGCTCGCAGGAAACAGACCCTCGTGGTCAGGTTGATCGTGCTCCGGCGTGGTCAATAACCTCTCGGAGTTGGTTTAGCGATTGCTAAGGCGCGACGTCCTTGCACGTTCGTAGTCGGATCGTCAAAGTCGACTTCCACCAAAGCGAAATCCACCATCTCATCGAAAGACGGGACACCTTTGCCTCTATCAATTGGATGTAGTAAGGATGTGGATGTGGTCTTGTGGTGAGAGAAAGCTTCTCGACCATCTCCATGCTAGCCAAGTTGTTGCAGCTCCCTCCGTCTATGATGACGCGCACAGAACGTTCCTTCACAACTCCCTTGGTATGGAACAAATTGTGCCTCTGATTTTGCTCAGCTTGTGTGATCTGCACACTCAAAACACGTTGAGCAACTAAACATTCATACCTGTCAGCGTCTTCAGGAGCCATGTATTGCATCTCATGATCAGAATCATCTCCACCATGTTCTTCACGTGTAATAAGAGCCAAAGTCTCCTCATCATAGTCACTAGCGGACTCATATCCACCATCCGCGGTAGCAATCATCACACGCGGAGATTTGCATTCTCTCGCATAATGACCTCCTCCCTTACAACGACGACAAATAATATCACTTGTGTGCCCTGTTGATGCCATGGAAGAAGAAGAACGCTGTGCAGGCCCCGCAGGTGCGCTCTTGGCAGATAATGGTGGTTGTGCCTGTTTTCTTGTATCACGGCTGGAGGTGGCACCGGATGGAGGTGCTGGTGCAGTTGAAGTAGAAGATGCACGTGGTGTCCATGATGAAGGTCGGCCTGCAGAAAAGGTAGTTCGCCCCAATGCTTGTCGATCCTGCACTTCACGTTCAGCTTTACAAGCAAGATGGAATAAACGAGTGATATTAGTATACTCCTTATAGTCTAGAATGGTCTGAATCTCTCTATTTAATCCACCCAGAAAACGTGCAAGCATAGCTTCATTCTCCTCAACAATACCACATCTAATCATGCCAGTTTGTAATTCCTGATAATATTCTTCTACAGAATTTTTTCCTTGTCTTAAACGCTGCAATTTTTGAAGCAATTCACGTTGATAATATGGTGGAACCCAACGCGTACGCATAGCAGTTTTCAAAGCAGCCCAAGTAGTTGGAATATGATATAATCTACAATGTTCAGACCACCATACACATGCAAAACTAGTGAAAGCACAAACAGCAGCAGCAACTCGTCTCTCCTCAGGATATTGTAAACATGTAAATCGTTGTTTAGTTTCTAACTCCCAAGTAAGATATATATCAGGAACATATCTACCCTCAAATGGTGGAATATTCAATTTCAGTTTAGGAATATGGACATCATCTCGTACCTGAGGTGGTGGTGCAGGCCTACCATTACGAATATATACCTGAGGTCGACCTGCTGGTGGTGGTACAGGTGGCTGCACGTGATGAGGACATCAATACAATTGTTACACCCACAGCCCCTGCTGCTATACATACTGGACCAATTACTAGAGCTCGTGCACGCCAACTAAATTACCAGGTACTTTCGTTTCTTGGTAATGATTCTAATGTTCATGAGAATATGATGCTGCCTAAATTGGATACATTTGTTTTGCTTACAAATGAAGGGCCTAGCTTGGAGAAGGATGAACATTGGAGCAAGAACAAGCATGGAGATGATGGCATGCGCAAGGGAAACAAGAACGGAGTTACAAGTGATGATTTCAGGACTTTGAAGCCACCATAATGGGTGCATGAAGCCATGGACGAAATATACAAGATGCCACTTCATAAATTTCGTCCCGAGGCTATTATAGGTGCTGCGTCACCTTTTTATTGGGCCAGGCCCATGTAATTTCGAAATACATAAGTATAGGCTATTTTTAGAGTCCGTATGTGTGGGGAAACAAGAGATAGGGTTGATTTCGGACCCCTCCACCAAGGGCCACGAAATTCCCCCCCCCCCTCTTCCTCCATATATACAGCCCTTAGGGCATCGTTTAGACTTTGGGGTTTTGGTTTAGATTAAAAGTTCGCCATAGCTGCAACTTCGCGTACTTCGTTTGTGTTCAACGACCAGACAAAGGCGTCACAGAACCCCACCTTCATCAATAAAGCTTTCATCTTATATTCGCAATATCCAGATTGCAATCTTAGTTTCTTGCTTGTTCTTCGTTTGCTCGCAGGAAACAGACCCTCGTGGTCAGGTTGATCGTGCTCCGGCGTGGTCAATAACCTCTCGGAGTTGGTTTAGCGATTGCTAAGGCGCGACGTCCTCGCACGTTCGTAGTCGGATCGTCAAAGTCGACTTCCACCAAAGCGATATCCATCATCTCATCGAAAGACGGGACACCTTTGCCTCTATCAAGTGGTATCAGATTTCCAGGTTGCTCGGTGAGATTTTACAGTTTTTCGTAGTTTAGATCGAGTCTGTTCTTCATACCTATAGTCCACGAAAAAGCCACAAAAAAAAATTAGGGTTAGTTCATCATATCCGAACCAATCTGAGCCTTGCATAATCTTTTTAGGGTTTTGCTTTGTTGAATTTGCGGTTGCATCGTCGTGTCTAGTTGCTGGTCTTAGAGTCTAGTGTTTTAGAGTTTCGAGTTCTGGTCATAAGTTGTCACGCCGCCGCCGCACCATCATCATCCCCCCTGCCATCTACCACCACCGCACCGAATCCGTATCCATATACCACCACCAATCCGTGTCCATATACCACCACCGATCCATATCCATATACTACCACCGCTACCACCATCGCTGCCATATACCACCACCATATATCCACCACCAATCCGAGTTCCTTGCTTATTAGGGTTGTTTTCGAGATCCATCTAGATTCCGATTCGTGTTTCCTTGCCGGAGTAGGTGTCGGAAAAAAAAAAGAGTCGGGTAGCCACGCTCCGTTTAGGCCCAAAATTTTTCGAAAACGCATTTTTTGAAAAATTTTCTGGCTATCCTATTTTTAGGTGTTTCTGAGTGTTTTGAGACAGGTGCCATTATAGGAAGTTTTTTTGACCCGTTTCCAGTTTTTGGGTCCGGGCAGTCGAAAAAAAAAATTTGGTCGAAAAATTTCGTGCCCATCCTGTCAGTTTGAGCTAGGAAGAGTTTTGAGACACTCGCCATTATAGTGATTTTTCGCAAAAAAAAAAAGCAGCGCAAAAAAAAAAGAGCGCAAAAAAAAAGAGCGAATTTTTTTTTTCAGAGTGTGCTTTTCCCTTGTTTACGTGCCGCGCCGTGATTTTGTTGGTGTTCTAGGCTCGCGTCTCTAGCACAGTCTAGCCTAGGACCATCACAGTACCGTCGTTGAGCGTTTATTCAACTTTGCATCTCTGAATTGATTATTGCTGACCCTTTTTGCTACCATATTATAAGCCTTCCCAGCTCCACATACATCTACGTCGTGCGTTTGACTCTCCCTGGTAATCGCTCTATCCAAGCTTTGAGAGTTTTGACTACAACGGTTGCCGATCACCGCCTGTTGCTGGGTAAGAACTGGTAAGAATTTGAGTTTTGCTTGACGGATTTGTGACACCCACCACCACCACTTGTTCGTAGTCTGTAGGATCATATTCTTGTGTATTTCTATTGCTGCTAACCATGCCAGGATCACAAGCCGACGAGATTGACTGGGAGAATTTATCGAACAAGGAGCTTCATGATAAGTTTCAGCAAATGATGACTGAACAGGTGCAAGATGTGCTGAACAATTTTGAAGAGGCCATGGAGAAGATCACTGGCCTTGAGAAGACGTTCGAAACAAAGCTCGATAACAGATTTAATGAATTGCTCGCGCGTCTTCCACCACCACCACCCGCTGCACCTAACGCACCTCTCCAACAACAACAACAACGACTGCCTCCACGTCGCGAAATAGACCTTCGCCGAGCGAGCCATGTTCCTCTTGCGTTTGGCCAAACTGTTGGTGCTGCTGTTGATACTTCTGTGGCTCCTGCTACTGCTGTTGCTGGTACCCAGGAGGATGATGAGTATGCGGGCGATTATGAGGATGAGGTTGATCAAAATCAGATCTACGAGCAGCCACCAGCACCACCACCAGCAGGTCGACCTCAGGTATATATTCGTAATGGTAGGCCTGCACCACCACCTCAGGTACGAGATGATGTCCATATTCCTAAACTGAAATTGAATATTCCACCATTTGAGGGTAGATATGTTCCTGGTATATATCTTACTTGGGAGTTAGAAACTGAACAACGATTTACATGTTTACAATATCCTGAGGAGAGACGAGTTGCTGCTGCTGTTTGTGCTTTCACTAGTTTTGCATGTGTATGGTGGTCTGAACATTGTAGATTATATCCTATTCCAACTACTTGGGCTGCTTTGAAAACTGCTATGCGTACGCGTTGGGTTCCACCATATTATCAACGTGAATTGCTTCAAAAATTGCAGCGTTTAAGACAAGGAAAAAATTCTGTAGAAGAATATTATCAGGAATTACAAACTGGCATGATTAGATGTGGTATTGTTGAGGAGAATGAAGCTATGCTTGCACGTTTTCTGGGTGGATTAAATAGAGAGATTCAGACCATTCTAGACTATAAGGAGTATACTAATATCACTCGTTTATTCCATCTTGCTTGTAAAGCTGAACGTGAAGTGCAGGATCGACAAGCATTGGGGCGAACTAACTTTTCTGCAGGCCGACCTTCATCATGGACACCACGTGCATCTTCTACTTCAACTGCACCAGCACCTCCATCAGGTGCCACCTCCAGCCGTGATACAAGAAAACAAGCAGAACCACCATTATCTGCCAAGAGCGCACCTGCGGGGCCTACACAGCGTTCTTCTTCTTCCATAGCATCAACAGGGCACACAAGTGATATTATTTGTCGTCGTTGTAAGGGAGGAGGTCATTATGCGAGAGAATGCAAATCTCCGCGTGTGATGATTGCTACCGCGGATGGTGGATATGAGTCCGCTAGTGACTATGATGAGGAGACTTTGGCTCTTATTACACGTGAAGAACATGGTGGAGATGATTCTGATAATGAGACGCAATACATGGCTCCTGAAGACGCTGACAGGTATGAATGTTTAATTGCTCAACGTGTTTTGAGTGTGCAGATCACACAAGCTGAGCAAAATCAGAGGCACAATTTGTTCCATACCAAGGGAGTTGTGAAGGAACGTTCTGTGCGCGTCATCATAGACGGAGGGAGCTGCAACAATTTGGCTAGCATGAAGATGGTCGAGAAGCTTTCTCTCACCACAAGACCACATCCACATCCTTACTACATCCAATGGTTCAATAACAGCGGCAAGGTTAAGGTAACACGTACTGTTCGTGTGCATTTTAGTATATCTACATATGCTGATTATGTTGATTGTGATGTGGTACCTATGCAAGCATGTTCCTTATTACTTGGTAGACCATGGCAATTTGATAAAAATTCTGTACACCATGGTAGAAACAATCACTAACCTCTCGGAGTTGGTTTAGCGATTGCTAAGGCGCAACGTCGTGCACGTTTGTAGTCGGATCGTCAAAGTCGTCTCCACCAAATCGATAGTTATCATCTCATCGAAAGATCGGGACACCCTCGCCTCTATCACAAAGTCTAAACGATGCCCTAAGGGCTGTATATATGGAGGAAGAGGGGGGAATTTCGTGGCCCTTGGTGGAGGGGTCCGAAATCAACCCTATCTCTTGTTTCCCCACACATACGGACTCTAAAAATAGCCTATACTTATGTATTTCGAAATTACATGGGCCTGGCCCAATAATAAGGTGACGCAGCACCTAAAATAGCCTCGGGACGAAATTTATGAAGTGGCATCTTGTATATTTCGTCCAAGGCTTCATGCACCCATTATGGTGGCTTCAAAGTCCTGAAATCATCACTTGTAACTCCGTTCTTGTTCCCCTTGCGCATGCCATCATCTCCATGCTTGTTCTTGCTCCAATGTTCATCCTTCTCCAAGCTAGGCCCTTCATTTGTAAGCAAAACAAATGTATCCAATTTAGGCAGCATCCTATTCTCATGAACATTAGAATCATTACCAAGAAACGAAAGTACCTGGTAATTTAGTTGGCGTGCACGAGCTCTAGTAATTGGTCCAGTATGTATAGCAGCAGGGGCTGTGGGTGTAACAATTGTATTGATGTCCTCATCAGAATTGAAGTTGATAAAGCCAAGATTGAAGCTATTGAGAGTTGGCCGCAGCCCAAAACGGTCACACAAGTGAGGAGTTTGCTTGGCCTTGCTGGATTCTATAGGCGTTTTGTGAGAGATTTCAGCACCATTGCTGCACCTCTCAATGAGCTTACAAAGAAAGATGTGCCTTTTCTTTGGGGTACCGCACAGGAAGAAGCCTTCACGGTATTGAAAGATAAGTTGACACATGCTCCTTTACTCCAACTTCCTGATTTTAATAAGACTTTTGAGTTTGAATGTGATGCTAGTGGAATTGGATTAGGAGGTGTGTTATTACAAGATGGCAAACCTGTTGCATACTTTTCTGAAAAATTGAGTGGGCCTAGTCTGAATTATTCTACTTATGATAAAGAATTATATGCTCTTGTTCGGACTTTAGAAACATGGCAACATTATTTATGGCCCAAAGAATTTGTTATATGATAGAGGCAAAGGTGTCCCGTCTTTGGATGAGATGATGGATATCGCTTTGGTGGAAGTCGACTTTGACGATCCGACTACGAACGTGCGAGGACGTCGCGCCTTAGCAATCGCTAAACCAACTCCGAGAGGTTATTGACCACACCGGAGCACGATCAACCTGACCACGAGGGTCTGTTTCCTGCGAGCAAACGAAGAACAAGCAAGAAGCTGAGATTGCAATCTGGATATTGCGAATATAAGATGAAAGCTTTATTGATCAAGGTGGGGTTCTGTGACGCCTTTGTCTGGTCGTTGAACACAAACGAAGTACGCGAAGTTGCAGCTATGGCGAACTTTTAATCTAAACAAAACCCAAAGTCTAAATGATGCCCTAAGGGCTGTATATATGGAGGAAGAGGGGGGGTATTTCGTGGCCCTTGGTGGAGGGGTCCGAAATCAACCCTATCTCTTGTTTCCCCACACATACGGACTCTAAAAATAGCCTATACTTATGTATTTCGAAATTACATGGGCCTGGCCCAATAATAAGGTGACGCAGCACCTAAAATAGCCTCGGGACGAAATTTATGAAGTGGCATCTTGTATATTTCGTCCAAGGCTTCATGCACCCATTATGGTGGCTTCAAAGTCCTGAAATCATCACTTGTAACTCCGTTCTTGTTCCCCTTGCGCATGCCATCATCTCCATGCTTGTTCTTGCTCCAATGTTCATCCTTCTCCAAGCTAGGTCCTTCATTTGTAAGCAAAACAAATGTATCCAATTTAGGCAGCATCATATTCTCATGAACATTAGAATCATTACCAAGAAACGAAAGTACGTGGTAATTTAGTTGGCGTGCGCGAGCTCTAGTAATTGGTCCAGTATGTATAGCAGCAGGGCCTGTGGGTGTAACAATGGTATTGATGTCCTCATCATCCTCCCCTTTTTGAAATGAAGTCGTCCTCGACGGAAACTCATCTTCCTCACCCAAATAAGGCTTCAAATCTGCAATGTTAAAAGTGGGACTAACCCCAAAATCTGCAGGCAACTCAAGTTTATATGCATTATCATTTATTTTCTCTAACACCTTAAAGGGACCATCAGCACGTGGCATTAGCTTTGATTTGCGCAAATCAGGAAATCTATCCTTACGCAAATGTAACCAAACAAGATCTCCAGGTGCAAACACAACATGTTTTCGGATGAGGACATCAATACAATTGTTACACCCACAGCCCCTGCTGCTATACATACTGGACCAATTACTAGAGCTCGTGCACACCAACTAAATTACCAGGTACTTTCGTTTCTTGGTAATGATTCTAATGTTCATGAGAATATGATGCTGCCTAAATTGGATACATTTGTTTTGCTTACAAATGAAGGGCCTAGCTTGGAGAAGGATGAACATTGGAGCAAGAACAAGCATGGAGATGATGGCATGCGCAAGGGGAACAAGAATGGAGTTACAAGTGATGATTTCAGGACTTTGAAGCCACCATAATGGGTGCATGAAGCCTTGGACGAAACATACAAGATGCCACTTCATAAATTTCGTCCCGAGGCTATTTTAGGTGCTGCATCACCTTATTATTGGGCCAGGCCCATGTAATTTCTTAATACATAAGTATAGGCTATTTTTAGAGTCCGTATGTGTGGGGAAACAAGAGATAGGGTTGATTTCGGACCCCTCCACCAAGGGCCACGAAATTCCCCCTCTTCCTCCATATATACAGCCCTTAGGGCATCGTTTAGACTTTGGGTTTTGTTTAGATTAAAAGTTCGCCATAGCTGCAACTTCGCGTACTTCGTTTGTGTTTAACGACCAGACAAAGGCGTCACAGAACCCCACCTTGATCAATAAAGCTTTCATCTTATATTCACAATATCCAGATTGCAATCTTAGTTTCTTGCTTGTTCTTCGTTTGCTCGCAGGAAACAGACCCTCGTGGTCAGGTTGATCGTGCTCCGGCGTGGTCAATAACCTCTCGGAGTTGGTTTAGCGATTGCTAAGGCGCGACGTCCTCGCACGTTCGTAGTCGGATTGTCAAAGTCGACTTCCACCAAAGCGATATCCATCATCAAATCGAAAGACGGGACACCTTTGCCTCTATCAAGTGGTATCAGATTTCCAGGTTGCTCGGTGAGATTTTACAGTTTTTGTAGTTTAGATCGAGTCTGTTCTTCATACCTATAGTCCACGAAAAAGCCACAAAAAAATTAGGGTTAGTTCATCATATCCGAACCAATCTGAGCCTTTGCATAATCTTTTTAGGGTTTTGCTTTGTTGAATTTGCGGTTGCATCGTCGTGTCTAGTTGCTGGTCTTAGAGTCTAGTCTTTTAGAGTTTCGAGTTCTGGTCATAAGTTGTCACGCCGCCGCCGCACCATCATCATCACCCCTGCCATCTACCACCACCGCTTATCCGCCAACGCTACGAATCCGTATCCATATACCACCACCGCTGCCATCTACCACCATATATCCACCCCCAATCCGAGTTCTTGTCATATTAGGTTTGTTTTCCAGATCCATCTAGATTCCGTTTCGTGTTTCCTTGCCGGAGTAGGTTTCGGAAAAAAAAAAGAGTCCGGAAACCACGCTCCGTTTAGGCCCAAAATTTTTCGAAAACACATTTTTCGAAAAAAATTCTGGCTATCCTATTTTTAGGTGTTTCTGAGTGTTTTGAGACAGGTGCCATTATAGGAAGTTTTTTTGACCCATTTCCAGTTTTTGGGTCCGGGCAGTCAAAAAAAAAATTGGTCGAAAAAATTCCGTGCCCATCCTGTCAGTTGGAGCTAGGAAGAGTTTTGAGACACTCGCCATTATAATGATTTTTCGCAAAAAAAAGAGCGAATATTTTTTTCCAGAGTGTGCTTTTCCCTTGTTTACGTGCCGCGCCGTGATTTTGTTGGTGTTCTAGGCTCGCGTCTCTAGCACAGTCTAGCCTAGGACCAGCACAGTACCGTCGTTGAGCGTTTATTCAACTTTGCATCTCTGAATTGATTATTGCTGACCCTTTTTGCTACCATATTATAAGCCTTCCCAGCTCCACATACATCTACGTCGTGCGTTTGACTCTCCCTGGTAATCGCTCTATCCAAGCTTTGAGAGTTTTTGACTACAACGGTTGCCGATCACCGCCTGCTGCTGGGTAAGAACTGGTAAGAATTTGAGATTTGCTTGACAGATTTGTGACACCCACCACCACCTCTTGTTAGTAGTCTGTAGGATCATATTCTTGTGTGTTTCTATTGCTGCTAACCATGCCAGGATCACAAGCCGACGAGACTGACTGGGAGAACATGACGAATAAGGATTTGCATGATAAATTTCAGCAAATGATGAGTGAACAGGTGCAAGACGTGCTAAACAGATTTGAAGAGGCCATGGAGAAGATAGATGGCATGGAGAAGACGTTCGAAACAAAGCTCGATAACAAGTTTAATGAATTGCTCGCGCGTCTTCCACCACCACCACCCGCTGCACCTATCGCACCTCTCCAACAACAACAACAACGACTACCTCCACGTCGCGAAATAGACCTCCGCCGAGCAAGCCGTGTTCCTCTTGCGTTTGGCCAAACTGTTGGTGCTGCTATTGATACTTCTGTGGCTTCTGCTGCTGATGCGGAGGAGGATGATTATGTGGGAGATTACGAGGATGAGGTTGCTCAAAATCAGAACTACGTGCAACCACCAGCACCACCACCAGCAGGTCGACCTCAGGTATATATTCGTAATGGTAGGCCTGCACCACCACCTCAGGTACGAGATGATGTCCATATTCCTAAACTGAAATTGAATATTCCACCATTTGAGGGTAGATATGTTCCTGATATATATCTTACTTGGGAGTTAGAAACTGAACAACGTTTTACATGTTTACAATATCCCGAGGAGAGACGGGTTGCTGCTGCTGTTTGTGCTTTCACTAGTTTTGCATGTGTCTGGTGGTCTGAACATTGTAGATTATATCCTATTCCAACTACTTGGGCTGCTTTGAAAACTGCTATGCGTACGCGTTGGGTTCCACCATATTATCAACGTGAATTGCTTCAAAAATTGCAGCGTTTAAGACAAGGAAAAATTTTTGTAGAAGAATATTATCAGGAATTACAAACTGGCATGATTCGATGTGGTATTGTTGAGGAGAATGAAGCTATGCTTGCACGTTTTCTGGGTGGATTAAATAGAGAGATTCAGACCATTCTAGACTATAAGGAGTATACTAATATCACTCGTTTATTCCATCTTGCTTGTAAAGCTGAACGTGAAGTGCAGGATCGACAAGCATTGGCGCGAACTAACTTTTCTGCAGGCCGACCTTCATCATGGACACCGCGTGCATCTTCTACTTCAACTGCACCAGCACCTCAATCAGGTGCCTCCTACAGCCGTGATACAAGAAAACAGGAACAACCACCATTATCTGCCAAGAGCGCACCTGCCGGGCCTGCATAGAGTTCTTCTTCTTCCAGGGCATCAACAGGGCACACAAGTGATATTATTTGTCGTCGTTGTAAGGGAGGAGGTCATTATGCGAGAGAATAAAAATCTCCGCATGTGATGATTGCTACCGAGGGTGGTGGATATGAGTCCGCTAGTGACTATGATGAGGAGACATTGGCTCTTATTACACGTGAAGAACATGGTGGAGATGATTCTGATCATGAGACGCAATACATGGCTCCTGAAGACGCTGACAGGTATGAATGTTTAGTTGCTCAACGTGTTTTGAGTGTGCAGGTCACACAAGCTGAGCAAAATCAGAGGCACAATTTGTTCCATACCAAGGGAGTTGTGAAGGAACGTTCTATGCGCTTCATCATAGACGGAGGGAGCTGCAACAACTTGGCTAGCATGGAGATGGTGGAGAAGCTTTCTCTCACCACAAGACCACATCCACATCCTTACTACATCCAATGGTTCAACAACAACGGCAAGGTTAAGGTAACACGTACTGTTCGTGTGCATTTTAGTATCTCTACATATGCTGATTATGTTGATTGTGATGTGGTACCTATGCAAGCACGTTCCTTATTACTTGGTAGACCATGGCGATTTGATAAAAATTCTGTACACCATGGTAGAAACAATCACTATACTCTTGTTCATAAGGATAAAAATATTACTTTGCTTCCTATGACTCCTGATTCCATTTTGAAAGATGATATTAATAGAGCTAATAAAGCAAAACAGGAGAAGAATAAGAGTGAAAATCAGATTGTGGCAAAAGAATTTGAGCAACAAATGAAGCCTAATAATAAACCATCTAGTGTTGCTTCTGAAATTAAATTGAAAAGTGCATGTTTATTTGCCACCAAATCTGATATTGATGAGCTAGATTTCAGCAAATCTGTTTGCTATGCTTTTGTGTGCAAAGAGGCATTATTTTCATTCGAGGACGTGCCTTCCTCTTTGCCTCCTGCTGTCACTAACATTTTGCAGGAGTTCGCTGACGTTTTTCCACAAGACGTGCCACCGGGATTACCGCCTATTCGAGGGATTGAGCATCAGATTGACTTAATTCCCGGTGCTTCACTGCCAAACCATGCACCATACCGTACCAATCCAGAGGAGACGAAGGAGATTATGCATCAAGTACAAGAGCTTCTCGACAAAGGTTATATACGTGAATCCCTTAGTCCTTGTGCTGTTCCTATTATTCTAGTGCCGAAAAAAGATGGTACATCACGTATGTGTGTTGATTGTAGAGGCATTAATAATATTTTTATTCGTTATCGTGAGCCTATTCCTAGGCTAGATGATATGCTTGATGAATTGAGTGGCTCTACAATATTCTCCAAAGTTGATTTGCGTAGTGGCTACCATCAAATTCGTATGAAATTGGGAGATGAATGGAAAACAGCATTTAAAACTAAGTTTGGATTATATGAGTGGTTAGTCATGCCTTTTGGGTTAACTAATGCACCTAGTACTTTCATGAGATTAATGAACGAAGTTTTACGTGCTTTCATTGGACGATTTGTGGTAGTTTACTTTGATGACATATTGATTTATAGCAGATCTTTGGAAGAACATGTCAAAAAGCTTGACTTTTAATATGTTTCAAAGATTCATGATCAGAATGTATAACAAATTCTTTGGGCCTTAAATAATGTTGCCATGTTTCTAAAGTCCGAACAAGAGCATATAATTCTTTATCATAAGTAGAATAATTCAGACTAGGCCCACTCAATTTTTCAGAAAAGTATGCAACAGGTTTGCCATCTAGTAATAACACACCTCCTAATCCAATTCCACTAGCATCACATTCAAGCTCAAAAGTCTTATTAAAATCAGGAAGTTGGAGTAAAGGAGCATGTGTCAACTTATCTTTCAATACCATGAAGGCTTCTTCCTGTGCGGTACCCCAAAGAAAAGGCACATCTTTCTTTGTAAGCTCATTGAGAGGTGCAGCAATGGTGCTGAAATCTCTCACAAAACGCCTATAGAATCCAGCAAGGCCAAGAAAACTCCTCACTTGTGTGACCGTTTTGGGCTGCGGCCAACTCTCAATAGCTTCAATCTTGGCTTTATCAACTTCAATTCCCTGTGGAGTAACAACATAGCCAAGAAAAGATACTCGGTCGGTGCAAAAGGTGCACTTCCCAAGGTTACCAAACAAATGTGCATCACGTAGAGCAATAAAAACAGCACGTAAATTGATAGAGGCAAAGGTGTCCCGTCTTTCGATGAGATGATGGATATCGCTTTGGTGGAAGTCGACTTTGACGATCCGACTACGAACGTGCGAGGACGTCGCGCCTTAGCAATCGCTAAACCAACTCCGAGAGGTTATTGACCACGCCGGAGCACGATCAACCTGACCACGAGGGTCTGTTTCCTGCGAGCAAACGAAGAACAAGCAAGAAACTAAGATTGCAATCTGGATATTGCGAATATAAGATGAAAGCTTTATTGATCAAGGTGGGGTTCTGTGACGCCTTTGTCTGGTCGTTGAACACAAACGAAGTACGCGAAGTTGCAGCTATGGCGAACTTTTAATCTAAACAAAACCCAAAGTCTAAACGATGCCCTAAGGGCTGTTTATATGGAGGAAGAGGGGGGAATTTCGTGGCCCTTGGTGGAGGGGTCCGAAATCAACCCTATCTCTTGTTTCCCCACACATACGGACTCTAAAAATAGCCTATACTTATGTATTTCGAAATTACATGGGCCTGGCCCAATAATAAGGTGACGCAGCACCTAAAATAGCCTCGGGACGAAATTTATGAAGTGGCATCTTGTATATTTGGTCCAAGGCTTCATGCACCCATTATGGTGGCTTCAAAGTCCTGAAATCATCACTTGTAACTCCGTTCTTGTTCCCCTTGCGCATGCCATCATCTCCATGCTTGTTCTTGCTCCAATGTTCATCCTTCTCCAAGCTAGGCCCTTCATTTGTAAGCAAAACAAATGTATCCAATTTAGGCAGCATCATATTCTCATGAACATTAGAATCATTACCAAGAAACGAAAGTACCTGGTAATTTAGTTGGCGTGCACGAGCTCTAGTAATTGGTCCAGTATGTATAGCAGCAGGGGCTGTGGGTGTAACAATTGTATTGATGTCCTCATCATCCTCCCCTTCTTGAAATGAAGTCGTCCTCGACGGAAGTTCATCTTCCTCACCCAAATAAGGCTTCAAATCTGCAATGTTAAAAGTGGGACTAACCCCAAAATCTACAGGCAGCTCAAGTTTATATGCATTATCATTTATTTTCTCTAACACCTTAAAGGGACCATCAGCACGTGGCATTAACTTTGATTTGCGCAAATCAGGAAATCTATCCTTACGCAAATGTAACCAAACAAGATCTCCAGGTGCAAAAACAACATGTTTTCTACCCTTATCTCCAGCAAGTTTATATTTAGCATTCATACGCTCAATGTTTTCCTTAGTTAACTCATGCATTTTTAAAATCAATTCAGCATGTTGTTTAGCATCAAAATTAACCTTCTCCGAAGATGGAAGAGGCAACAAATCAATAGGTGCACGAGGTAGGAAACCATACACAACTTCAAAAGGGCACATCTTAGTAGTAGAATGCAATGAACAATTATAAGCAAATTCAATATGAGGCAAGCATTCCTCCCACATTTTCTTATTATTCTTCAAAACAGCCCTAAGCATAGTAGACAACGTTCTATTGACTACTTCAGTTTGTCCATCAGTTTGGGGGTGACAAGTAGTACTAAAAAGGAGTTTAGTCCCCAACTTAGCCCATAAACATCTCCAAAAGTGGCTAAGAAATTTAGTATCACGATCTGAAACAATAGTATTTGGCACACCATGCAAGCGAATAATTTCACGAAAGAACAAATCAGCAACATTAACAGCATCATCGCTTTTATGACATGGTATAAAGTGTGCCATTTTCGAGAATCTATCCACGACAACAAATATGCTATCCCTCCCCTTCTTTGTTCGAGGTAAACCTAAAACAAAGTCCATAGATATATCCTCCCAAGGAACACTAGGTACAGGCAAAGGCATATATAAACCATGAGGATTGAGTCGTGACTTAGCTTTTTGACATGTAGTGCATCGAGCAATAAAATGCTCAACATCCTGTCTCATCTTTGGCCAAAAGAAATGTATAGCAAGTACGTCCTCCGTCTTTTTCACGCCAAAGTGTCCCATTAATCATCCTCCATGCGCCTCCTGCAACAACAAAAGACAAACGGAGCTAGCTGGAATGCATAGCTTGTTAGCACGAAACACAAATCCATCGTTAATGACAAACTTGTTCCACATTCTACCTTCTTTACAATTCTGCATTACATCTTTAAAATCAGCATCATGCACATATTGATCTTTGATGGTCTCCAAACCAAATATTTTGAAGTCAAGTTGTGAAAGCATAGTATAGAGACGAGACAATGCATCAGCAATAACATTTTCTTTTCCCTTTTTGTGTTTAATGACATAAGGGAAAGTCTCAATGAATTCGACCCATTTAGCATGTCTACGATTCAGTTTAGCTTGACTTTTAATATGTTTCAAAGATTCATGATCAGAATGTATAACAAATTCTTTGGGCCATAAATAATGTTGCCATGTTTCTAAAGTCCGAACAAGAGCCTATAATTCTTTATCATAAGTAGAATAATTCAGACTAGGCCCACTCAATTTTTCAGAAAAGTATGCAACAGGTTTGCCATCTTGTAATAACACACCTCCTAATCCAATTCCACTAGCATCACATTCAAGCTCAAAAGTCTTATTAAAATCAGGAAGTTGGAGTAAAGGAGCATGTGTCAACTTATCTTTCAATACCGAGAAGGCTTCTACCTGTGCGGTACCCCAAAGAAAAGACACATCTTTCTTTGTAAGCTCATTGAGAGGTGCAGCAATGGTGCTGAAATCTCTCACAAAACACCTATAGAATCCAGCGAGGCCAAGAAAACTCCTCACTTGTGTGACCGTTTTGGGCTGCGGCCAACTCTCAATAGCTTCAATCTTGGCTTTATCAACTTCAATTCCCTGTGGAGTAACAACATAGCCAAGAAAAAATACTCGGTCGGTGCAAAAGGTGCACTTCCCAAGGTTACCAAACAAACGTGCATCACGTAGAGCAATAAAAACAGCACGTAAATGTTCCAAATGTTCTTCCAAAGATCTGCTATAAATCAATATGTCATCAAAGTAAACTACCACAAATCGTCCAATGAAAGCACGTAAAACTTCGTTCATTAATCTCATGAAAGTACTAGGTGCATTAGTTAACCCAAAAGGCATGACTAACCACTCATATAATCCAAACTTAGTTTTAAATGCTGTTTTCCATTCATCTCCCAATTTCATACGAACTTGATGGTATCCACTACGCAAATCAACTTTGGAGAATATTGTAGAGCCACTCAATTCATCAAGCATATCATCTAGCCTAGGAATAGGATGACGATAACGAATAGTAATATTATTAATGCCTCTACAATCAACACACATACGTGATGTACCATCCTTTTTCGGCACTAGAATAATAGGAACGGCACAAGGACTAAGGAATTCGCGTATATAACCTTTGTCGAGAAGTTCTTGTACTTGACGCATAATCTCCTTCGTCTCCTCTGGATTGGTACGGTATGGTGCACGGTTTGGCAGTGAAGCACCGGGAATTAAGTCAATCTGATGCTCAATCCCTCGAATAGGCGGTAATCCCGGTGGCACGTCTTCTGGAAAGACGTCAGCGAACTCCTGCAAAATGTTAGTGACAGCAGGAGGCAAAGAGGAAGGCATGTCCTCGAATGAAAATAATGCCTCTTTGCACACAAAAGCATAGTAAACAGATTTGCTGAAATCTAGCTCATCAATATCAGATTTGGTGGCAAATAAACATGCACTTTTCAATTTAATTTTAGAAGCAACACTAGATGGTTTATTATTAGGCTTCATTTGTTGCTCAAATTCTTTTGCCACAATCTGATTTTCACTCTTATTCTTCTCCTGTTTTGCTTTATTAGCTCTATTAATATCATCTTTCAAAATGGAATCAGGAGTCATAGGAAGCAAAGTAATATTTTTATCCTTATGAACAAGAGTATAGTGATTGTTTATACCATGGTGTACAGAATTTTTATCAAATTGCCATGGTCTACCAAGTAATAAGGAACATGCTTGCATAGGTACCACATCACAATCAACATAATCAGCATATGTAGAGATACTAAAATGCACACGAACAGTACACGTTACCTTAACCTTGCCGCTATTGTTGAACCATTGGATGTAGTAAGGATGTGGATGTGGTCTTGTGGTGAGAGAAAGCTTCTCCACCATCTCCATGCTAGCCAAGTTGTTGCAGCTCCCTCCGTCTATGATGACGCGCATAGAACGTTCCTTCACAACTCCCTTGGTATGGAACAAATTGTGCCTCTGATTTTGCTCAGCTTGTGTGACCTGCACACTCAAAACACGTTGAGCAACTATACATTCATACCTGTCAGCGTCTTCAGGAGCCATGTATTGCGTCTCATGATCAGAATCATCTCCACCATGTTCTTCACGTGTAATAAGAGCCAAAGTCTCCTCATCATAGTCACTAACGGACTCATATCCACCATCCGCGGTAGGAATCATCACACGCGGAGATTTGCATTCTCTCGCATAATGACCTCCTCCCTTACAACGACGACAAATAATATCACTTTTATGCCCTGTTGATGCTATGGAAGAAGAAGAACGCTGTGCAGGCCCCGCAGGTGCGCTCTCGGCAGATACTGGTGGTTGTGCCTGTTTTCTTGTATCACGGCTGGAGGTGGCACCTGATGGAGGTGCTGGTGCAGTTGAAGTAGAAGATGCACGTGGTGTCCATGATGAAGGTCGGCCTGCAGAAAAGTTAGTTCGCGCCAATGCTTGTCGATCCTGCACTTCACGTTCAGCTTTACAAGCAAGATGGAATAAACGAGTGATATTAGTATACTCCTTATAGTCTAGAATGGTCTGAATCTCTCTATTTAATCCACCCAGAAAACTTGCAAGCATAGCTTCATTCTCCTCAACAATACCACATCTAATCATGCCAGTTTGTAATTCCTGATAATATTCTTCTACAGAATTTTTTCCTTGTCTTAAGCGCTGTAATTTTTGAAGCAATTCACGTTGATAATATGGTGGAACCCAACAAGTACGCATAGCAGTTTTCAAAGCAACCCAAGTAGTTGGAATAGGATATAATATACAATGTTCAGACCACCATACACATGCAAAACTAGTGAAAGCACAAACAGCAGCGGCAACCCGTCTCTCCTCGGGATATTGTAAACATGTAAATCGTTGTTCAGTTTCTAACTCCCAAGTAAGATATATATCAGGAACATATCTACCCTCGAAAGGTGGAATGTTCAATTTCAGTTTAGGAAGATGGTCATGATCTCGTACCTGAGGGAAAGCCCTACCATTGTGATTATTTGCATGTGGATGACCTGGTGGTTGTGGTGCAGGTGGTTGCACATAGTTCTGATTTTGAGCAACCTCATCCTCGTAATCTCCCACATAATCATCCTCCTCCGCATCAGCAGCAGGAGCCACAGAAGTATCAAGAGTAGCACCAACAGTTTGGCCAAACGCAAGAGGAACACGGCTCGCTCGGCGGAGGTCTGTTTTGCGACGTGGAGGTAGTCGTTGTTGTTGTTGTTGGAGAGGTGTGTTAGGTGCAGCGGGTGGTGGTGGTGGAAGACGCGCGAGCAATTCATTAAACTTGTTATCGAGCTTTGTTTCGAACGTCTTCTCCATGCCATCTATCTTCTCCATGGCCTCTTCAAATCTGTTTAGCACATCTTGCACCTGTCCACTCATCATTTGCTGAAATTTATCATGCAAATCCTTATTCGTCATGTTCTCCCAGTCAGTCTCGTCGGCTTGTGATCCTGGCATGGTTAGCAGCAATAGAAACACACAATAATATGATCCTACAGACTACTAACAAGAGGTGGTGGTGGGTGTGACAAATCCGTCAAGCAAATCTCAAATTCTTACCAGTTCTTACCCAGCAGCAGGCGGTGATCGGCAACCGTTGTAGTCAAAAACTCTCAAAGCTTGGATAGAGCGATTACCAGGGAGAGTCAACCGCACGACGTAGATGTATGTGGAGCTGGGAAGGCTTATAATATGGTAGCAAAAGGGGTCAGCAATAATCAATTCAGAGATGCAAAGTTGAATAAACGCTCAACGACGGTACTGTGCTGGTCCTAGGCTAGACTGTGCTAGAGACGCGAGCCTAGAACACCAACAAAATCACGGCGCGGCACGTAAACAAGGGAAAAGCACACTCTGGAATTTTTTGTTTCGCTTTTTTTTTTCTTTTGCGCTGCTTTTTTTTTTGCGAAAAATCACTATAATGGCGAGTGTCTCAAAACTCTTCCTAGCTCAAATTGACAGGATGGGCACGAAATTTTTTCGACCAATTTTTTTTTCGACTGCCCGGACCCAAAAACTGGAAACGGGTCAAAAAAACTTCCTATAATGGCACCTGTCTCAAAACACTCAGAAACACCTAAAAATAGGATAGCCAAATTTTTTTTCGAAAAATGCGTTGTCGAAAATTTTTGGGCCTAAACGGAGCGTGGTTTCCGGACTCGTTTTTTTTTTCGATACCTACTCCGGCAAGGAAACACGAATCGGAATCTAGATGGATCTCGAAAACAAACCTAATATGACAAGAACTGGGATTGGTGGTGGATATATGTTGGTAGATGGCAGCGGTGGTGGTATATGGATACGGATTCGAAGCGGTGGCGGATAAGCGGTGGTGGTAGATGGCAGGGGCGATGATGATGGTGCGGCGGCGGCGTGACAACTTATGACCAGAACTCGAAACTCTAAAAGACTAGACTCTAAGACCAGCAACTAGACACGACGATGCAACCGCAAATTCAACATAGCAAAACCCTAAAAAGATTATGCAAAGGCTCAGATTGGTTCGGATATGATGAACTAACCCTAATTTTTTTTGTGGCTTTTTCGTGGACTATAGGTATGAAGAACAGACTCGATCTAAACTACGAAAAACTGTAAAATCTCACCGAACAACCTGGAAATCTGATACCACTTGATAGAGGCAAAGGTGTCCCGTCTTTCGATGAGATGATGGATATCGCTTTGGTGGAAGTCGACTTTGACGATCCGACTACGAACGTGCGAGGACGTCGCGCCTTAGCAATCGCTAAACCAACTCCGAGAGGTTATTGACCACGCCGGAGCACGATCAACCTGACCACGAGGGTCTGTTTCCTGCGAGCAAACGAAGAACAAGCAAGAAACTAAGATTGCAATCTGGATATTGCGAATATAAGATGAAAGCTTTATTGATCAAGGTGGGGTTCTGTGACGCCTTTGTCTGGTCGTTGAACACAAACGAAGTACGCCAAGTTGCAGCTATGGCAAACTTTAATCTAAACAAAACCCAAAGTCTAAACGGTGCCCTAAGGGCTGTATATATGGAGGAAGAGAGGGGGAATTTCGTGGCCCTTGGTGGAGGGGTCCGAAACCAACCCTATCTCTGGTTTCCCCACACATACGGACTCTAAAAATAGCCTATACTTATGTATTTCGAAATTACATGGGCCTGGCCCAATAAAAAGGTGACGCAGCACCTATAATAGCCTCGGGACGAAATTTATGAAGTGGCATCTTGTATATTTCGTCCAAGGCTTCATGCACCCATTATGGTGGCTTCAAAGTCCTAAAATCATCACTTGTAACTCCGTTCTTGTTCCCCTTGCGCATAGCATCATCTCCATGCTTGTTCTTGCTCCAACGTTCATCCTTCTCCAAGCTAGGCCCTTCATTTGTAAGCAAAACAAATGTATCCAATTTAGGCAGCATCATATTCTCATGAACATTAGAATCATTACCAAGAAACGAAAGTACCTGATAATTTAATTGGCGTGCGCGAGCTCTAGTAATTGGTCCCGTATATGTAGCAGTAGGGGCTATGGGTGTAACAATGGTATTGATGTCCTCATCAATATTGAACTTGCTTCGGCAACTATTTACATGCGGCTCGTCGCTAGCTTTTTTTTGAGTACTCGTGGAGCCAAAACGGACTTCGTATGAGGAAGTTATGCCTGTTTTACTGAACAGTGCACAAAATAGATTCCAATCCGAATTCAACTACGAGATTGAGTCTAGATAGATACGAATTTTGTTTTTTTTATTCTCTTTTTTTCCTCACATTTTTTCTTTTTCTTTTTCTTTTTTTCTCTGACTTTTTTTCTGTTGTTTTTTCTCTTTTTTTCTCTCCCACTTTCCAAAACAAACTAGATAAGATGCATATTGGATCAAGCGAAGATGTGAACGATCTCAACTATTATTATGACAATGAACGGTGGGTAGCACGTGGTGGAAATTGATGGATGGGTGGTGGACAACGAAAGGGATAACGATGCAGCGGCGGCGTGACTAATGTGAACAGAACTCGAAACTCTAAACGAACTAGACACTAAGACTAGCAACTCGACACGACGTTGCAACCGATATTCAACTATGCAAGCAATGAAAAGAAAATTGCAAAGGCTCAGAGTGGCTTGGACAAAGGATGAATAGATCTAACTTTTTTTGTGGATTTTTCTTGGACAATAGGTAAGAAAATAAATCTAATCTAGGAAAAACAGGAAATTCTCACCGAGCAACCTGAAAACTGATACCACTTGATAGAGGCGAAGGTGTCCCGATGTTTCGATGAGATAGATATCGTTTTCTGTGGGAGTCGACTTTGACGATCCGACTACGAACGTGCGAGGACGTCGCACCTTAGCAATCGCTAAACCAACTTCAGAGGGTTATTAATCACGCCGTAGCACGATCAACCTGACCACGAGGGTCTATTTCTTGCGAGCAAACAAAGAACAAGCAAGAAACTGACATTGCAATCTGGATATTGCGAATTAAAGAGGAAAGCTTTATTAATGAAGGTGGGGTTCGGTGACGTCTTGGTCTGGTCGTTGGATACAAAGGAAGTACGCGAAGTTGCAGCTATGGCGAACTTTTAATCTAAACAAAACCCAAGGAAAAAGCTACTAGATGGATCTACTTATATAGGAGCAAGGGGTGGCGGCCAAGGAGGTGGAAGGATGTCCCAAGGCAGCCTAAAACTAACCCTAGGTCGTACAAGGCTCATGGGCCCAAGTGGAGGTGGTGCAACACCTTTAGACTTATTGTTTGACTCGGATTGTACAAATGTCCCATACACCTGCAATTGGACAAAACACAAAAGTGTGTGAAGTATTTTTGTTCTGGATAACATAAATAGATTATTGAATAGTTTGCACTTGAAATCAGCTGACAAATATGCATGTATGAAATATTTTTGGTCGTCTCCAAGGTAGTCATGTCCTCATCAACGTTAAGATTTATTTTTGCACTAAAATCTTATACACTAGTTGAACTGAAGACTATTTTCAATGCATTGTGAGTTGTTGCTCAAAAGTGAGACTGATTTTATTTTCATCTACCCCAACCTAAGTTAGGACTTTATAGTTTTTGTACCCTCTTTTTAGCGTACTTATGGTTTAGTGTTGTGGGTACTGAATTGTAATTTCATACAGTGTTAGGTTTTGAAAATTGGTGTCATAGTGGTATGTGGATGTAGTGTGAGTGGCCTGACCCTTCCTGGTTTTGTAGTACTGTTATGAGATATATGTTTGAAATAAAGGTTTTTTGGGATTGAGATTATTTACGACGAAATTGTTAGTTGACCTGTAGCCAGATTTTATGTAAATAAAAAATTTAGCAAATTTGACAAAAAAAATATTTCTTTGAACTTCTTGCATTTTAGTAGTTGAACTTGAAAGTAAAATTTAATTACCTGATTTAAATTATGTACATTTAACAGATAGCCTATTTAAGTTCTCCGCTTTTAAAGTATCATTGTTTTTGTATCATTATTTTTTTCCTTTTTTATCCGTGGTGTGGAGCTAAATTTATTTTATTTTATATTTTTGAATTTAAAATTATTGCCCACGAATAACTATTTGAACTTTTCTATATTCAGTTTTTGAACTTTTTTGTTGTAGTTTATAAATTTTTGCCCCACGCTCTGCTGTATTCAATGGGCCTTATGAGTGGGGTGAGGACAGTTTGGAGACGAGGGAGGCTTCCAAGGAGCAGTCGTATTGGGTGCTTTTCTGGCCCAAATGGCCCCCGCGCGCGACTATGGACTGCTGGTTGCGCGTGCGCTCTGAGTTTAGTCCCACCTCGCTAGCCGAGGGGGCTCTCAACCGGTTTATAAGCATTGCCATGGCTCATGTGTCGAACTCCTCTTAATACTTACCTGGCAGCTTATACACGGCGCTCGCTCTCTGTTCCATGACCTGTGGGCCATGGTCTGCTGACCTTGCTTTGTGTCGATTACTAGGGATTCGTCAACGGTTCCGCCGTGGGCTCGAGTTCAAGTGTCCACCTGCGTTAGGGCCTGCCTGTCCTCGGGCACTCAATATTTTTGGTTTGAATCTAGTACTTGACTGCACTAGTAATGCGGACTGTGATTTGAATCTAGTACTTGACTGCACCAGTAATGCAGACTGATACTTTTGTTGTAGTTCTTGTGAGTTTTCTTGGGTTTATGTAAGAATTATTTTATTATTACTGATTGTTCTCCTTGGCTTGAACTATTATGTTTTCGTTGAGTTTTTGCATTCTTTTTTTTGTTTTTTGTCGTGATTATTCTCAAGGGTTTTCTGGTATTATTTAGTAATATAGTACTTGCATGGGAATTAAGTTCTACTGAGAGTTCAATTGTACTAGCACTTCTGTTCTTAGTCTGACAGTTATTAAGGGAATGTGAACTGGTGCTTCTTTGTCCTTTTTATAGTAGTAAAGATGTACTGCGCATTCAAGTGTACTAGTACTGTCATTCTTAGTCTTCCAATGTCCAATAAAATGTGTACTGATGCTTTTTAACTTTTTTCTTTCACTACTTGCTAATTTTCTAGCAACTACAAGGATGATCTTGTTAGTACTGAATGTTGTCCTCGCCTGTCCCTTAGTCTTTTTAGTGTGATGGAACCTTTTTTGTTGTGATTATTTTTTAGTGTTCTTATGAAACTATTTAGTATGATAGTACTACTATACAAGACTAAGCTGTATCAAGCGTCCAAGGGGAGTATTGTTCTTGTTCGTAGTATGTCGGTGTTTGTGAAATATCTGCTGCCAGTACAACACTATGTTAGTGATGTCATTGTTCACAGTTGCAGGATGGGAGTGGTGTTGGGGCTTGTTTTGTTCATATAGACTCGGATCATATGGACGAAGTACTAAGATTTTTTGTTTCAACTTTGGAAGCGTTGTTAAATAGCTCAAATTGTACTGATTGTTTTCAACATTTTCTTTTCCATACAATGTTGAATCCGAACTACACGTGGAACATCCTTGTGTGATTAGTTCCTCGATAACTAGTACTGAAGAGTAGCCACAGAGTTCCATTCACAAGCTACTTGAATTTAAAATGATGGATAAACAAAATGGGAAGCTAGCAAACTTATTTAACGATATAATCAAAGGATGTACTTGATGACATAAGCAAACTGGTTCAACCCTGACAAACACGACATAAGCAAACTGGTTCAACCCTGACACACATGACTTCAGCAAGCTGGTTTAACGTAACAAAAGCAAACTACGAATTTGGAACAACAAGATAAAGGACAAGCGCAAGCAACACGAAGGCAGCCTTTGATGTCTCTTCATCCCGCATAGTGGCAGTGGTAGTACGGGTCCGCTTCCTGCTCTTTTGAAATTTCAGGACCTATTTTGATGTTGTCGATTTTCTTCCATGGCTCATAGGTGGCGTACACATCTATTGTTGTGTACTCTATGAGGTAATTTGGTAGTGGGTTCATCCCCCACAATGTATGGTCTTCCTTCATATTGATCTTCTTCTTCTACCATACTCTTTTCTGGTGTATGGAACTCTCCAGTTGCGCCGAATGTCGATGTACTTGTTGGGATTTATCTCCAAACCAGACATCTTTAGCTTCTCTCTGTCACCTTGAATGCTGAAACCGGCAAAGGTGAACAACTTCTCATGCTTCAACATGTCGTAGAGGTGCTTGGGCATGCAAGGGGAGAGACATATTAAATATTAGTATTATTTTGATGTTTGAATTCTTCCGGTTTTTGGTTTACAAGTGATGAATCCATGAAGTAGATGCTTATATAGTATAATTAATGGATGAATGTAGTCCAGAAACTAGTACACAAATTTCAGAAATTAAATTCACGTACAAGATGTTATTTTTCTTTTTGGAATATACAGTTGAGTCAATGATATATGTGCTGCTTTAGTACTAGTTTAGTTTACTTTTGTTGAATAGAAAAACATATATCAGTGCTTCACCAAGTTCTTTGTTCTTTTGTTGATGAAAATAATACCATACCAAGTTTAGAAACTACTTCACTACATCAAGTTCAGAAACATCTTTTAATACATCGAGTGCAGAAACTACACTAGTGAATCAAGATCAGAAAGTACACTAGTACATCAAGTTCAGAAATTAATCTACTGCAAGATTTTCAAATAGTAATCCAGTGCATCAGGTTCAAAATATATTCTAGTGCATCTACTCGAGAAACTGTACTAGTGCATACACTTCCACAAACTACACTAGTACATCTAGCTGGGAAACAAGTTTAATGAGATTTTGATGATACAGTACTAATTAAACAGATGAACAAAAGAGGGCAAATGAGTAGGATGGTTCACCATTTTGTGGCCACGGTGATGTGGTACACCAGACAGAGTTCCTCCATCCGTAACTGCAGAACTACTGCTCTCTGCGGAGGTTCATCTTGCCTGGTATACTCCACATCAACGCCGATGAATCTAGGATACAAGCTGCCAGCCCTTTTCCAGAGTCTACAGATCATCTCGTCGGCCTTGTCTGGTTCGCTAGTGCAGACGACCTCAAGTGTCTCATTGCCGTGGAGGTCCACCTTCTCGAGTATGGTGGTGTAGTCGAGCTTCTCGGCGGGGACGTGAACGTCGTCAAGGTTGTTGCTCTAGTTGGACATCTCGCCACACTGACGCTTGGCAGACAGTTCCTTCGCCAGTGCCCTCCTCCAGCAACTCTGGGCTTGAAAGAGAGATGTTTGTGGGGAGTTTGTAGTGGAGATGGAAGCGGCAATGGTGGTTCTCGGAATGAGGCAGAGATGGAAGACAATGGGGTATTTTCAGGGCATGGATGGGGACGTGGGGGAGGTGGTTCTTCACAGACATGGGGGTAGTGGTCGTGGGGTCCCCGTTGTTGTCCATCGTGGCAACCGCCAAGTTTGTGGCGTGGTAGGGTGGCCTGGAAGAACCAGCTTTCCAAACATAATTATCTGCATGGGCTTTTACTCTCGCATTGATTTGTCTTGTGAAGGTGAAATTATTAGTTTCTTGTCCCACTTGCATGCCTCAGAGTCGGTGATAATGGCGCTTGTACTGCTCGACTATCGAGTACTTGGACTGGTAATTGACGTGTGGTTGAACTTATCAATACAAGTTCAGACTATGTGTGTGATGCTAATTTTTTAAAACATTTGTTTTTTGAAATGATTGTTTATATCAACATAATTTTTGAAAGTATTTTATACAGATAAATTAGTTTTTCATCAGTACAGGTGTATTATATTTGTACTTTCAGTTTTTGTTTGCTTGAGGTAATTCATTTATGTACTGATGGGCTTTCTGAACTGGGACCTGTAGAAGTTGTCATAGGTTGTTGAATGATGTTTTTGGAGGTGTTCACAGGTGTGTTTGGTTAGTCTACCTTGAACTGATGTGCCAGACTTATTAGTACTGATGTACTATCAGAGTTTAAATTCTTTTTAACAAAATTTTGCTGAGTTACTGGTTAACAATAGTGTTGATGTTACATAAATCGAGATCAAATTTTCAAATATATTTGTGAGTTCATTCAGAAGGATTATCAAATGGTTTACATAATAATGTCACTGGTCCAGCGGGCAGAAATCAAAAATGATATTTAACTATAGTACTAATCTAGAAATCGATGATAAAGCTAAATAAGTTTTGGTAACGACAGTGTTTCTGATACATTCTTCATTATGTACCAAGGCAACCGAGAGTAAAAACTTATTTTTGAATTGACGCAGTAGCGCAACCACTATGGATTCTTCAGTCATGATGATAGAGGCAAAGGTGTCCCGTCTTTCGATGAGATGATGGATATCGCTTTGGTGGAAGTCGACTTTGACGATCCGACTACGAACGTGCGAGGACGTCGCGCCTTAGCAATCGCTAAACCAACTCCGAGAGGTTATTGACCACGCCGGAGCACAATCAACCTGACCACGAGGGTCTGTTTCCTGCGAGCAAACGAAGAACAAGCAAGAAATTAAGATTGCAAATCTGGATATTGCGAATATAAGATGAAATCTTTATTGATCAAGGTGGGGTTCTGTGACGCCTTTGTCTGGTCGTTGAACACAAACGAAGTACGCGAAGTTGCAGCTATGGCAAACTTTTAATCTAAACAAAACCCAAAGTCTAAACGATGCCCTAAGGGCTGTATATATGGAGGAAGAGGGGGGAATTTCGTGGCCCTTGGTGGAGGGGTCCGAAATCAACCCTATCTCTTGTTTCCCCACACATACGGACTCTAAAAATAGCCTATACTTATGTATTTCGAAATTACATGGGCCTGGCCCAATAATAAGGTGACGCAACACCTAAAATAGCCTCGGGACGAAATTTATGAAGTGGCATCTTGTATATTTCGTCCAAGGCTTCATGCACCCATTATGGTGGCTTCAAAGTCCTGAAATCATCACTTGTAACTCCGTTCTTGTTCCCCTTGCGCATGCCATCATCTCCATGCTTGTTCTTGCTCCAATGTTCATCCTTCTCCAAGCTAGGCCCTTCAATTGTAAGCAAAACAAATGTATCCAATTTAGGCAGTATCATATTCTCATGAACATTAGAATCATTACCAAGAAACGAAAGTACCTGGTAATTTAGTTGGCGTGCGCGAGCTCTAGTAATTGGTCCAGTATGTATAGCAGCAGGGCCTATGGGTGTAACAATGGTATTGATGTCCTCATCAATTCCAGCTAGATTCGTTCGTCTTTTGTTGTTGCAGGAGGCGTGATAGAGGCAAATGTGTCCCGTCTTTCGATGAGATGGTGGATTTCGCTTTGGTGGAAGTCGACTTTGACGATCCGACTACGAACGTGCGAGGACGTCGCGCCTTAGCAATCGCTAAACCAACTCCGAGAGGTTATTGACCACGCCGGAGCACGATCAACCTGACCACGAAGGTCTGTTTCCTGCGAGCAAACGAAGAACAAGCAAGAAACTAAGATTGCAATCTGGATATTGCGAATATAAGATGAAAGCTTTATTGATCAAGGTGGGGTTCTGTGACGCCTTTGTCTGGTCATTGAACACAAACGAAGTACGCGAAGTTGCAGCTATGGCGAACTTTTAATCTAAACAAAACCCAAAGTCTAAACGATGCCCTAAGGGCTGTATATATGGAGGAAGAGGGGGGGAATTTCGTGGCCCTTGGTGGAGGGGTCCGAAATCAACCCTATCTCTTGTTTCCCCACACATACGGACTCTAAAAATAGCCTATACTTATGTATTTCGAAATTACATGGGCCTGGCCCAATAATAAGGTGACGCAGCACCTAAAATAGCCTCGGGACGAAATTTATGAAGTGGCGTCTTGTATATTTCGTCCAAGGCTTCATGCACCCATTATGGTGGCTTCAAAGTCCTGAAATCATCACTTGTAACTCCGTTCTTGTTTCCCTTGCGCATGCCATCATCTCCATGCTTGTTCTTGCTCCAGTGTTCATCCTTCTCCAAGCTAGGCCCTTCATTTGTAAGCAAAACAAATGTATCCAATTTAGGCAGCATCATATTCTCATGAACATTAGAATCATTACCAAGAAACGAAAGTACCTGGTAATTTAGTTGGCGTGCACGAGCTCTAGTAATTGGTCCAGTATGTATAGCAGCAGGGGCTGTGGGTGTAACAATTGTATTGATGTCCTCATCATCCTCCCCTTCTTGAAATGAAGTCGTCCTCGACGGAAGTTCATCTTCCTCACCCAAATAAGGCTTCAAATCTGCAATGTTAAAAGTGGGACTAACCCCAAAATTTGCAGGCAGCTCAAGTTTATATGCATTATCATTTATTTTCTCTAACACCTTAAAGGGACCATCAGCACGTGGCATTAACTTTGATTTGCGCAAATCAGGAAATCTATCCTTACGCAAATGTAACCAAACAAGATCTCCAGGTGCAAACACAACATGTTTTCTACCCTTATCTCCAGCAAGTTTATATTTAGCATTCATGCGCTCAATGTTTTCCTTAGTTAACTCATGCATTTTTAAAATCAATTCAGCATGTTGTTTAGCATCAAAAGTAACCTTCTCCGAAGATGGAAGAGGCAACAAATCAATAGGTGCACGAGGTAGGAAACCATACACAACTTCAAAAGGGCACATCTTAGTAGTAGAATGCAATGAACGATTATAAGCAAATTCAATATGAGGCAAGCATTCCTCCCACATTTTCTTATTATTCTTCAAAACAGCCCTAAGCATAGTAGACAACGTTCTATTGACTACTTCAGTTTGTCCATCAGTTTGGGGGTGACAAGTAGTACTAAAAAGCAGTTTAGTCCCCAACTTAGCCCATAAACATCTCCAAAAGTGGCTAAGAAATTTAGTATCACGATCTGAAACAATAGTATTTGGCACACCATGCAAGCGAATAATTTCACGAAAGAACAAATCAGCAACATTAACAGCATCATCGCTTTTATGACATGGTATAAAGTGCGCCATTTTCGAGAATCTATCCACGACAACAAATATGCTATCCCTCCCCTTCTTTGTTCGAGGTAAACCTAAAACAAAGTCCATAGATATATCCTCCCAAGGAACACTAGGTACAGGCAAAGGCATACATAAACCATGAGGATTGAGTCGTGACTTAGCTTTTTGACATGTAGTGCAGCGAGCAATAAAACGCTCAACATCCCGTCTCATCTTTGGCGAAAAGAAATGTGTAGAAAGTGATAGAGGCGAGGGTGTCCCGTCTTTCGATGAGATGATGGATATCGCTTTGGTGGAAGTCGACTTTGACGATCCGACTACGAACGTGCGAGGACGTCGCGCCTTAGCAATCGCTAAACCAACTCCGAGAGGTTATTGACCACGCCGGAGCACGATCAACCTGACCACGAGGGTCTGTTTCCTGCGAGCAAACGAAGAACAAGCAAGAAACTGAGATTGCAATCTGGATATTGCGAATATAAGATGAAAGCTTTATTGATCAAGGTGGGGTTCTGTGACGCCTTTGTCTGGTCGTTGAACACAAACGAAGTACGCGAAGTTGCAGCTATGGCGAACTTTTAATCTAAACAAAACCCAAAGTCTAAACGATGCCCTAAGGGCTGTATATATGGAGGAAGAGGGGGGGAATTTCGTGGCCCTTGGTGGAGGGGTCCGAAATCAACCCTATCTCTTGTTTCCCCACACATACGGACTCTAAAAATAGCCTATAATTATGTATTTCGAAATTACATGGGCCTGGCCCAATAATAAGGTGACGCAGCACCTAAAATAGCCTCGGGACGAAATTTATAAAGTGGCATCTTGTATATTTCGTCCAAGGCTTCATGCACCCATTATGGTGGCTTCAAAGTCCTGAAATCATCACTTGTAACTCCGTTCTTGTTCTCCTTGAGCATGCCATCATCTCCATGCTTGTTCTTGCTCCAATGTTCATCCTTCTCCAAGCTAGGCCCTTCATTTGTAAGCAAAACAAATGTATCCAATTTAGGCAGCGTCATATTCTCATGAACATTAAAATCATTACCAAGAAACGAAAGTACCTGGTAATTTAGTTGGCGTGCACGAGCTCTAGTAATTGGTCCAGTATGTATAGCAGCAGGGGCTGTGGGTGTAACAATTGTATTGATGTCCTCATCAACGTACTTGCTACACATTTCTTTTGGCCAAAGATGAGACGGGATGTTGAGCGTTTTATTGCTCGATGCACTACATGTCAAAAAGCTAAGTCACGACTCAATCCTCATGGTTTATATATGCCTTTGCCTGTACCTAGTGTTCCTTGGGAGGATATATCTATGGACTTTGTTTTAGGTTTACCTCGAACAAAGAAGGGGAGGGATAGCATATTTGTTGTCGTGGATAGATTCTCGAAAATGGCACACTTTATACCATGTCATAAAAGCGATGATGCTGTTAATGTTGCTGATTTGTTCTTTCGTGAAATTATTCGCTTGCATGGTGTGCCAAATACTATTGTTTCAGATCGTGATACTAAATTTCTTAGCCACTTTTGGAGATGTTTATGGGCTAAGTTGGGGACTAAACTGCTTTTTAGTACTACTTGTCACCCCCAAACTGATGGACAAACTGAAGTAGTCAATAGAACGTTGTCTACTATGCTTAGGGCTGTTTTGAAGAATAATAAGAAAATGTGGGAGGAATGCTTGCCTCATATTGAATTTGCTTATAATCGTTCATTGCATTCTACTACTAAGATGTGCCCTTTTGAAGTTGTGTATGGTTTCCTACCTCGTGCACCTATTGATTTGTTGCCTCTTCCATCTTCGGAGAAGGTTACTTTTGATGCTAAACAACATGCTGAATTGATTTTAAAAATGCATGAGTTAACTAAGGAAAACATTGAGCGCATGAATGCTAAATATAAACTTGCTGGAGATAAGGGTAGAAAACATGTTGTGTTTGCACCTGGAGATCTTGTTTGGTTACATTTGCGTAAGGATAGATTTCCTGATTTGCGCAAATCAAAGTTAATGCCACGTGCTGATGGTCCCTTTAAGGTGTTAGAGAAAATAAATGATAATGCATATAAACTTGAGCTGCCTGCAAATTTTGGGGTTAGTCCCACTTTTAACATTGCAGATTTGAAGCCTTATTTGGGTGAGGAAGATGAACTTCCGTCGAGGACGACTTCATTTCAAGAAGGGGAGGATGATGAGGACATCAATACAATTGTTACACCCACAGCCCCTGCTGCTATACATACTGGACCAATTACTAGAGCTCGTGCACGCCAACTAAATTACCAGGTACTTTCGTTTCTTGGTAATGATTCTAATGTTCATGAGAATATGATGCTGCCTAAATTGGATACATTTGTTTTGCTTACAAATGAAGGGCCTAGCTTGGAGAAGGATGAACATTGGAGCAAGAACAAGCATGGGGATGATGGCATGCGCAAGGGGAACAAGAACGGAGTTACAAGTGATGATTTCAGGACTTTGAAGCCACCATAATGGGTGCATGAAGCCTTGGACGAAATATACAAGACGCCACTTCATAAATTTCGTCCCGAGGCTATTTTAGGTGCTGCGTCACCTTATTATTGGGCCAGGCCCATGTAATTTCGAAATACATAAGTATAGGCTATTTTTAGAGTCAGTATGTGTGGGGAAACAAGAGATAGGGTTGATTTCGGACCCCTCCACCAAGGGCCACGAAATTCCCCCCCTCTTCCTCCATATATACAGCCCTTAGGGCATCGTTTAGACTTTGGGTTTTGTTTAGATTAAAAGTTCGCCATAGCTGCAACTTCGCGTACTTCGTTTGTGTTCAACGACCAGACAAAGGCGTCACAGAACCCCACCTTGATCAATAAAGCTTTCATCTTATATTCGCAATATCCAGATTGCAATCTTAGTTTCTTGCTTGTTCTTCGTTTGCTCGCAGGAAACAGACCTTCGTGGTCAGGTTGATCGTGCTCCGGCGTGGTCAATAACCTCTCGGAGTTGGTTTAGCGATTGCTAAGGCGCGACGTCCTCGCACGTTCGTAGTCGGATCGTCAAAGTCGACTTCCACCAAAGCGAAATCCACCATCTCATCGAAAGACGGGACACCTTTGCCTCTATCAGTTTTCCTTAGTTAACTCATGCATTTTTAAAATCAATTCAGCACGTTGTTTAGCATCAAAATTAACCTTCTCCGAAGATGGAAGAGGCAACAAATCAATAGGTGCACGAGGTAGGAAACCATACACAACTTCAAAAGGGCACATCTTAGTAGTAGAATGCAATGAACGATTATAAGCAAATTCAATATGAGGCAAGCATTCCTCCCACATTTTCTTATTATTCTTCAAAACAGCCCTAAGCATAGTAGACAACGTTCTATTGACTACTTCAGTTTGTCCATCAGTTTGGGGGTGACAAGTAGTACTAAAAAGCAGTTTAGTCCCCAACTTAGCCCATAAACATCTCCAAAAGTGGCTAAGAAATTTAGTATCACGATCTGAAACAATAGTATTTGGCACACCATGCAAGCGAATAATATCACGAAAGAACAAATCAGCAACATTAACAGCATCATCGCTTTTATGACATGGTATAAAGTGTGCCATTTTCGAGAATCTATCCACGACAACAAATATGCTATCCCTCCCCTTCTTTGTTCGAGGTAAACCTAAAACAAAGTCCATAGATATATCCTCCCAAGGAACACTAGGTACAGGCAAAGGCATATATAAACCATGAGGATTGAGTCGTGACTTAGCTTTTTGACATGTAGTGCATCGAGCAATAAAACGCTCAACATCCCGTCTCATCTTTGGCCAAAAGAAATGTGTAGCAAGTACGTCCTCCGTCTTCTTCACGCCAAAGTGTCCCATTAATCCTCCTCCATGCGCCTCCTGCAACAACAAAAGACGAACGGAGCTAGCTGGAATGCATAGCTTGTTAGCACGAAACACAAATCCATGGTTAACGACAAACTTGTTCCACATTCTTCCTTCTTTACAATTCTGCATTACATCTTTAAAATCAGCATCATGCACATATTGATCTTTGATGGTCTCCAAACCAAATATTTTGAAGTCAAGTTGTGAAAGCATAGTATAGCGACGAGACAATGCATCAGCAATAACATTTTCTTTTCCCTTCTTGTGTTTAATGACATAAGGGAAAGTCTCAATGAATTCAACCCATTTAGCATGTCTACGATTCAGTTTAGCTTGACTTTTAATATGTTTCAAAGATTCATGATCAGAATGTATAACAAACTCTTTGGGCCATAAATAATGTTGCCATGTTTCTAAAGTCCGAACAAGAGCATATAATTCTTTATCATAAGTAGAATAATTCAGACTAGGCCCACTCAATTTTTCAGAAAAGTATGCAACAGGTTTGCCATCTTGTAATAACACACCTCCTAATCCAATTCCACTAGCATCACATTCAAGCTCAAAAGTCTTATTAAAATCAGGAAGTTGGAGTAAAGGAGCATGTGTCAACTTATCTTTCAATACCGTGAAGGCGTCTTCCTGTGCGGTACCCCAAACAAAAGGCACATCCTTCTTTGTAAGCTCGTTGAGAGGTGCAGCAATGGTGCTGAAATCTCTCACAAAACGCCTATAGAATCCAGCGAGGCCAAGAAAACTCCTCACTTGTGTGACCGTTTTGGGCTGCGGCCAACTCTCAATAGCTTCAATCTTGGCTTTGTCAACTTCAATTCCCTGTGGAGTAACAACATAGCCAAGAAAAGATACTCGGTCGGTGCAAAAGGTGCACTTCCCAAGGTTACCAAACAAACGTGCATCACGTAGAGCAATAAAAACAGCACGTAAATGTTCCAAATGTTCTTCCAAAGATCTGCTATAAATCAGTATGTCATCAAAGTAAACTACCACAAATCGTCCAATGAAAGCACGTAAAACTTCGTTCATTAATCTCATGAAAGTACTAGGTGCATTAGTTAACCCAAAAGGCATGACTAACCACTCATATAATCCAAACTTAGTTTTAAATGTTGTTTTCCATTCATCTCCCAATTTCATACGAATTTGATGGTAGCCACTACGCAAATCAACTTTGGAGAATATTGTAGAGCCACTCAATTCATCAAGCATATCATCTAGCCTAGGAATAGGATGAATATAACGAATAGTAATATTATTAATGCCTCTACAATCAACACACATACGTGATGTACCATCCTTTTTCGGCACTAGAATAATAGGAACAGCACAAGGACTAAGGGATTCGCGTATATAACCTTTGTCGAGAAGCTCTTGTACTTGGCGCATAATCTCCTTCGTCTCCTCTGGATTGGTACGGTATGGTGCACGGTTTGGCAGTGAAGCACCGGGAATTAAGTCAATCTGATGCTCAATCCCTCGAATAGGCGGTAATCCCGGTGGCACGTATTGTGGAAAGACGTCAGCGAACTCCTGCAAAATGTTAGTGACAGCAGGAGGCAAAGAGGAAGGCACGTCCTCGAATGAAAATAATGCCTCTTTGCACACAAAAGCATAGCAAACAGATTTGCTGAAATCTAGCTCATCAATATCAGATTTGGTGGCAAATAAACATGCACTTTTCAATTTAATTTCAGAAGCAACACTAGATGGTTTATTATTAGGCTTCATTTGTTGCTCAAATTCTTTTGCCACAATCTGATTTTCACTCTTATTCGTCTCCTGTTTTGCTTTATTAGCTCTATTAATATCATCTTTCAAGATGGAATCAGGAGTCATAGGAAGCAAAGTAATATTTTTATCCTTATGAACAAGAGTATAGTGATTGTTTCTACCATGGTGTACAAAATTTTTATCAAATTGCCATGGTCTACCAAGTAATAAGGAACATGCTTGCATAGGAACCACATCACAATCAACATAATCAGCATATGTAGAGATACTAAAATGCACACGAACAGTACGTGTTACCTTAACCTTGCCGCTGTTGTTGAACCATTGGATGTAGTAAGGATGTGGATGTGGTCTTGTGGTGAGAGAAAGCTTCTCCACCATCTCCATGCTAGCCAAGTTGTTGCAGCTCCCTCCGTCTATTATGACGCGCACAGAACGTTCCTTCACAACTCCCTTGGTATGGAACAAATTGTGCCTCTGATTTTGCTCAGCTTGTGTGACCTGCACACTCAAAACACGTTGAGCAACTAAACATTCATACCTGCCAGCGTCTTCAGGAGCCATGTATTGCGTCTCATGATCAGAATCATCTCCACCATGTTCTTCACGTGTAATAAGAGCCAATGTCTCCTCATCATAGTCACTAGCGGACTCATATCCACCATCCGCGGTAGCAATCATCACACGCGGAGATTTGCATTCCCTCGCATAATGACCTCCTCCCTTACAACGACGACAAATAATATCACTTGTGTGCCCTGTTGATGCCATGGAAGAAGAAGAACGCTGTGCAGGCCCCGCAGGTGCGCTCTTGGCAGATAATGGTGGTTGTGCCTGTTTTTTTGTATCACGGCTGGAGGTGGCACCGGATGGAGGTGCTGGTGCAGTTGAAGTAGAAGATGCACGTGGTGTCCATGATGAAGGTCGGCCTGCAGAAAAGTTAGTTCGCCCCAATGCTTGTCGATCCTGCACTTCACGTTCAGCTTTACAAGCAAGATGGAATAAACGAGTGATATTATGATAGAGGCAAAGGTGTCCCGTCTTTCGATGAGATGGTGGATTTCGCTTTGGTGGAAGTCGACTTTGACGATCCGACTACGAACGTGCGAGGACGTCGCGCCTTAGCAATCGCTAAACCAACTCCGAGAGGTTATTGACCACGCCGGAGCACGATCAACCTGACCACGAGGGTCTGTTTCCTGCGAGCAAACGAAGAAGAAGCAAGAAACTAAGATTGCAATCTGGATATTGCGAATATAAGATGAAAGCTTTATTGATCAAGGTGGGGTTCTGTGACGCCTTTGTCTGGTCGTTGAACACAAACGAAGTACGCGAAGTTGCAGCTATGGCGAACTTTTAATCTAAACAAAACCCAAAGTCTAAACGATGCCCTAAGGGCTGTATATATGGAGGAAGAGGGGGGGAATTTCGTGGCCCTTGGTGGAGGGGTCCGAAATCAACCCTTATCTCTTGTTTCCCCACACATACGGACTCTAAAAATAGCCTATACTTATGTATTTCGAAATTACATGGGCCTGGCCCAATAATAAGGTGACGCAGCACCTAAAATAGCCTCGGGACGAAATTTATGAAGTGGCATCTTGTATATTTCGTCCAAGGCTTCATGCACCCATTATGGTGGCTTCAAAGTCCTGAAATCATCACTTGTAACTCCGTTCTTGTTCCCCTTGCGCATGCCATCATCTCCATGCTTGTTCTTGCTCCAATGTTCATCCTTCTCCAAGCTAGGCCCTTCATTTGTAAGCAAAACAAATGTATCCAATTTAGGCAGCATCATATTCTCATGAACATTAGAATCATTACCAAGAAACGAAAGTACCTGGTAATTTAGTTGGCGTGCACGAGCTCTAGTAATTGGTCCAGTATGTATAGCAGCAGGGGCTGTGGGTGTAACAATTGTATTGATGTCCTCATCAAAAGGAGCATGTGTCAACTTATCTTTCAATACCGTGAAGGCTTCTTCCTGTGCGGTACCCCAAAGAAAAGGCACATCTTTCTTTGTAAGCTCATTGAGAGGTGCAGCAATGGTGCTGAAATCTCTCACAAAACGCCTATAGAATCCAGCGAGGCCAAGAAAACTCCTCACTTGTGTGACCGTTTTGGGCTGCGGCCAACTCTCAATAGCTTCAATCTTGGCTTTATCAACTTCAATTCCCTGTGGAGTAACAACATAGCCAAGAAAAGATACTCGGTCGGTGCAAAAGGTGCACTTCCCAAGGTTACCAAACAAACGTGCATCACGTAGAGCAATAAAAACAGCACGTAAATGTTCCAAATGTTCTTCCAAAGATCTGCTATAAATCAATATGTCATCAAAGTAAACTACCACAAATCGTCCAATGAAAGCACGTAAAACTTCGTTCATTAATCTCATGAAAGTACTAGGTGCATTAGTTAATCCAAAAGGCATGACTAACCACTCATATAATCCAAACTTAGTTTTAAATGTTGTTTTCCATTCATCTCCCAATTTCATACGAATTTGATGGTAGCCACTACGCAAATCAACTTTGGAGAATATTGTAGAGCCACTCAATTCATCAAGCATATCATCTAGCCTAGGAATAGGATGACGATAACGAATAGTAATATTATTAATGCCTCTACAATCAACACACATACGTGATGTACCATCCTTTTTCGGCACTAGAATAATAGGAACAGCACAAGGACTAAGGGATTCGCGTATATAACCTTTGTCGAGAAGCTCTTGTACTTGGCGCATAATCTCCTTCGTCTCCTCTGGATTGGTACGGTATGGTGCACGGTTTGGCAGTGAAGCACCGGGAATTAAGTCAATCTGATGCTCAATCCCTCGAATAGGCGGTAATCCCGGTGGCACGTCTTGTGGAAATACGTCAGCGAACTCCTGCAAAATGTTAGTGACAGCAGAAGGCAAAGAGGAAGGCACGTCCTCGAATGAAAATAATGCCTCTTTGCACACAAAAGCATAGCAAACAGATTTGCTGAAATCTAGCTCATCAATATCAGATTTGGTGGCAAATAAACATGCACTTTTCAATTTAATTTCAGAAGCAACACTAGATGGTTTATTAATAGGCTTCATTTGTTGCTCAAATTCTTTTGCCACAATCTGATTTTCACTCTTATTCGTCTCCTGTTTTGCTTTATTAGCTCTATTAATATCATCTTTCAAAATGGAATCAGGAGTCATAGGAAGCAAAGTAATATTTTTATCCTTATGAACAAGAGTATAGTGATTGTTTCTACCATGGTGTACAGAATTTTTATCAAATTGCCATGGTCTACCAAGTAATAAGGAACATGCTTGCATAGGTACCACATCACAATCAACATAATCAGCATATGTAGAGATACTAAAATGCACACGAACAGTACGTGTTACCTTAACCTTGCCGCTGTTGTTGAACCATTGGATGTAGTAAGGATGTGGATGTGGTCTTGTGGTGAGAGAAAGCTTCTCCACCATCTCCATGCTAGCCAAGTTGTTGCAGCTCCCTCCGTCTATTATGACGCGCACAGAACGCTCCTTCACAACTCCCTTGGTATGGAACAAATTGTGCCTCTGATTTTGCTCAGCTTGTGTGACCTGCACACTCAAAACACGTTGAGCAACTAAACATTCATACCTGTCAGCGTCTTCAGGAGCCATGTATTGCGTCTCATGATCAGAATCATCTCCACCATGTTCTTCACGTGTAATAAGAGCCAATGTCTCCTCATCATAGTCACTAGCGGACTCATATCCACCATCCGCGGTAGCAATCATCACACGCGGAGATTTGCATTCCCTCGCATAATGACCTCCTCCCTTACAACGACGACAAATAATATCACTTGTGTGCCCTGTTGATGCCATGGAAGAAGAAGAACGCTGTGCAGGCCCCGCAGGTGCGCTCTTGGCAGATAATGGTGGTTGTGCCTGTTTTCTTGTATCACGGCTGGAGGTGGCACCGGATGGAGGTGCTGGTGCAGTTGAAGTAGAAGATGCATGTGGTGTCCATGATGAAGGTCGGCCTGCAGAAAAGTTAGTTCACTCCAATGCTTGTCGATCCTGCACTGATAGAGGCAAAGGTGTCCCGTCTTTCGATGAGATGGTGGATTTCGCTTTGGTGGAAATCGACTTTGACGATCCGACTACGAACGTGCGAGGACGTCGCGCCTTAGCAATCGCTAAACCAACTCCGAGAGGTTATTGACCACGCCGGAGCACGATCAACCTGACCACGAAGGTCTGTTTCCTGCGAGCAAACGAAGAACAAGCAAGAAACTAAGATTGCAATCTGGATATTGCGAATATAAGCTGAAAGCTTTATTGATCAAGGTGGGGTTCTGTGACGCCTTTGTCTGGTCGTTGAACACAAACGAAGTACGCGAAGTTGCAGCTATGGCGAACTTTTAATCTAAACAAAACCCAAAGTCTAAACGATGCCCTAAGGGCTGTATATATGGAGGAAGAGGGGGGGAATTTCGTGGCCCTTGGTGGAGGGGTCCGAAATCAACCATATCTCTTGTTTCCCCACACATACGGACTCTAAAAATAGCCTATACTTATGTATTTCGAAATTACATGGGCCTGGCCCAATAATAAGGTGACGCAGCACCTAAAATAGCCTCGGGACGAAATTTATGAAGTGGCGTCTTGTATATTTCGTCCAAGGCTTCATGCACCCATTATGGTGGCTTCAAAGTCCTGAAATCATCACTTGTAACTCCGTTCTTGTTTCCCTTGCGCATGCCATCATCTCCATGCTTGTTCTTGCTCCAATGTTCATCCTTCTCCAAGCTAGGCCCTTCATTTGTAAGCAAAACAAATGTATCCAATTTAGGCAGCATCATATTCTCATGAACATTAGAATCATTACCAAGAAACGAAAGTACCTGGTAATTTAGTTAGCGTGCACGAGCTCTAGTAATTGGTCCAGTATGTATAGCAGCAGGGGCTGTGGGTGTAACAATTGTATTGATGTCCTCATCATCCTCCCCTTCTTGAAATGAAGTCGTCCTCGACGGAAGTTCATCTTCCTCACCCAAATAAGGCTTCAAATCTGCAATGTTAAAAGTGGGACTAACCCCAAAATCTGCAGGCAGCTCAAGTTTATATGCATTATCATTTATTTTCTCTAACACCTTAAAGGGACCATCAGCACGTGGCATTAACTTTGATTTGCGCAAATCAGGAAATCTATCCTTACGCAAATGTAACCAAACAAGATCTCCAGGTGCAAACACAACATGTTTTCTACCCTTATCTCCAGCAAGTTTATATTTAGCATTCATGCGCTCAATGTTTTCCTTAGTTAACTCATGCATTTTTAAAATCAATTCAGCATGTTGTTTAGCATCAAAATTAACCTTCTCCGAAGATGGAAGAGGCAACAAATCAATAGGTGCACGAGGTAGGAAACCATACACAACTTCAAAAGGGCACATCTTAGTAGTAGAATGCAAGGAACGATTATAAGCAAATTCAATATGAGGCAAGCATTCCTCCCACATTTTCTTATTATTCTTTAAAACAGCCCTAAGCATAGTAGACAACGTTCTATTGACTACTTCAGTTTGTCCATCAGTTTGGGGGTGACAAGTAGTACTAAAAAGCAGTTTAGTCCCCAACTTAGCCCATAAACATCTCCAAAAGTGGCTAAGAAATTTAGTATCACGATCTGAAACAATAGTATTTGGCACACCATGCAAGCGAATAATTTCACGAAAGAACAAATCAGCAACATTAACAGCATCATCGCTTTTATGACATGGTATAAAGTGTGCCATTTTCGAGAATCTATCCACGACAACAAATATGCTATCCCTCCCCTTCTTTGTTCGAGGTAAACCTAAAACAAAGTCCATAGATATATCCTCCCAAGGAACACTAGGTACAGGCAAAGGCATATATAAACCATGAGGATTGAGGCGTGACTTAGCTTTTTGACATGTAGTGCAGCGAGCAATACAACGCTCAACATCCCGTCTCATCTTTGGCCAAAAGAAATGTGTAGCAAGTACGTCCTCCGTCTTCTTCACGCCAAAGTGTCCCATTAATCCTCCTCCATGCGCCTCCTGCAACAACAAAAGACGAACGGAGCTAGCTGGAATGCATAGCTTGTTAGCACGAAACACAAATCCATCGTTAACAACAAACTTGTTCCACATTCTTCCTTCTTTACAATTATGCATTACATCTTTAAAATCAGCATCATGCACATATTGATCTTTGATGGTCTCCAAACCAAATATTTTGAAGTCAAGTTGTGAAAGCATAGTATAGCGACGAGACAAAGCATCAGCAATAACATTTTCTTTTCCCTTCTTGTGTTTAATGACATAAGGGAAATTCTCAATGAATTCAACCCATTTAGCATGTCTACGATTCAGTTTAGCTTGACTTTTAATATGTTTCAATGATTCATGATCATAATGTATAACAAATTCTTTGGGCCATAAATAATGTTGCCATGTTTCTAAAGTCCGAACAAGAGCATATAATTCTTTATCATAAGTAGAATAATTCAGACTAGGCCCACTCAATTTTTCAGAAAAGTATGCAACAGGTTTGCCATCTTGTAATAACACACCCCCTAATCCAATTCCACTAGCATCACATTCAAGCTCAAAAGTCTTATTAAAATCAGGAAGTTGGAGTAAAGGAGCACGTGTCAACTTATCTTTCAATACCGTGAAGGCTTCTTCCTGTGCGGTACCCCAAAGAAAAGGCACATCTTTCTTTGTAAGCTCATTGAGAGGTGCAGCAATGGTGCTGAAATCTCTCACAAAACGCCTATAGAATCCAGCGAGGCCAAGAAAACTCCTCACTTGTGTGACCGTTTTGGGCTGCGGCCAACTCTCAATGGCTTCAATCTTGGCTTTATCAACTTCAATTCCCTGTGGAGTAACAACATAGCCAAGAAAAGATACTCGGTCGGTGCAAAAGGTGCACTTCCCAAGGTTACCAAACAAACGTGCATCACGTAGAGCAATAAAAACAGCACGTAAATGTTCCAAATGTTCCTCCAAAGATCTGCTATAAATCAATATGTCATCAAAGTAAACTACCACAAATCGTCCAATGAAAGCACGTAAAACTTCGTTCATTAATCTCATGAAAGTACTAGGTGCATTAATTAACCCAAAAGGCATGACTAACCACTCATATAATCCAAACTTAGTTTTAAATGCTGTTTTCCATTCATCTCCCAATTTCATACGAATTTGATGGTAGCCACTACGCAAATCAACTTTGGAGAATACTGTAGAGCCACTCAATTCATCAAGCATATCATCTAGCCTAGGAATAGGATGACGATAACGAATAGTAATATTATTAATGCCTCTACAATCAACACACATACGTGATGTACCATCCTTTTTCGGCACTAGAATAATAGGAACAGCACAAGGACTAAGGGATTCACGTATATAACCTTTGTCGAGAAGCTCTTGTACTTGACGCATAATCTCCTTCGTCTCCTCTGGATTGGTACGGTATGGTGCACGGTTTGGCAGTGAAGCACCGGGAATTAAGTCGATCTGATGCTCAATCCCTCGAATAGGCGGTAATCCCGGTGGCACGTCTTGTGGAAAAACGTCAGCGAACTCCTGCAAAATGTTAGTGACAGCAGGAGGCAAAGAGGAAGGCACGTCCTCGAATGAAAATAATGCCTCTTTGCACACAAAAGCATAGAAAACAGATTTGCTGAAATCTAGCTCATCAATATCAGATTTGGTGGCAAATAAACATGCACTTTTCAATTTAATTTCAGAAGCAACACTAGATGGTTTATTATTAGGCTTCATTTGTTGCTCAAATTCTTTTGCCACAATCTGATTTTCACTCTTATTCTTCTCCTGTTGTGCTTTATTAGCTCTATTAATATCATCTTTCAAAATGGAATCAGGAGTCATAGGAAGCAAAGTAATATTTTTATCCTTATGAACAAGAGTATAGTGATTGTTTCTACCATGGTGTACAGATTTTTTATCAAATTGCCATGGTCTACCAAGTAATAAGGAACATGCTTGCATAGGTACCACATCACAATCAACATAATCAACATATGTAGAGATACTAAAATGCACACGAACAGTACGTGTTACCTTAACCTTGCCGCTGTTGTTGAACCATTGGATGTAGTAAGGATGTGGATGTGGTCTTGTGGTGAGAGAAAGCTTCTCCACCATCTCCATGCTAGCCAAGTTGTTGCAGCTCCCTCTGTCTATTATGACGCGCACAGAACGTTCCTTCACAACTCCCTTGGTATGGAACAAATTGTGCCTCTGATTTTGCTCAGCTTGTGTGACCTGCACACTCAAAACACGTTGAGCAACTAAACATTCATACCTGTCAGCGTCTTCAGGAGCCATTTTGGCTGTAACAATTGTATTGATGTCCTCATCATAGGTACCACATCACAATCAACATAATCAGCATATGTAGAGAAACTAAAATGCCATACTGGAGATTATGAGGATGAGGTTGATCAAAATCAACACTACATGCAGCCACCTGTACCACCACCAGCAGGTCGACCTCAGGTATATATTCGTAATGGTAGGCCTGCACCACCACCTCAGGTACGAGATGATGTCCATATTCCTAAACTGAAATTGAATATTCCACCATTTGAGGGTAGATATGTTCCTGATATATATCTTACTTGGCAGTTAGAAACTGAACAACGATTTACATGTTTACAATATCCTGAGGAGAGACGAGTTGCTGCTGCCGTTTGTGCTTTCACTAGTTTTGCATGTGTATGGTGGTCTGAACATTGTAGATTATATCCTATTCCAACTACTTGGGCTGCTTTGAAAACTGCTATGCGTACGCGTTGGGTTCCACCATATTATCAACGTGAATTGCTTCAAAAATTGCAGCGTTTAAGACAAGGGAAAAATTCTGTAGAAGAATATTATCAGGAATTACAAACTGGCATGATTAGATGTGGTATTGTTGAGGAGAATGAAGCTATGCTTGCACGTTTTCTGGGTGGATTAAATAGAGAGATTCAGACCATTCTAGACTATAAGGAGTATACTAATATCACTCGTTTATTCCATCTTGCTTGTAAAGCTGAACGTGAAGTGCAGGATCGACAAGCATTGGGGCGAACTAACTTTTCTGCAGGCCGACCTTCATCATGGACACCACGTGCATCTTCTACTTCAACTGCACCAGCACCTCCATCCGGTGCCATCTCCAGCCGTGATACAAGAAAACAGGCACAACCACCATTATCTGCCAAGAGCGCACCTGCGGGGCCTGCACAGCGTTCTTCTTCTTCCATGGCATCAACAGGGCACACAAGTGATATTATTTGTCGTCGTTGTAAGGGAGGAGGTCATTATGCGAGAGAATGCAAATCTCCGCGTGTGATGATTGCTACCGCGGATGGTGGATATGAGTCCGCTAGTGACTATGATGAGGAGACTTTGGCTCTTATTACACGTGAAGAACATGGTGGAGATGATTCTGATCATGAGACGCAATACATGGCTCCTGAAGACGCTGACAGGTATGAATGTTTAGTTGCTCAACGTGTTTTGAGTGTGCAGGTCACACAAGCCGAGCAAAATCAGAGGCACAATTTGTTCCATACCAAGGGAGTTGTGAAGGAACGTTCTGTGCGCGTCATCATAGACGGAGGGAGCTGCAACAACTTGGCTTGCATGGAGATGGTGGAGAAGCTTTCTCTCACCACAAGACCACATCCACATCCTTACTACATCCAATGGTTCAACAACAGCGGCAAGGTTAAGGTAACACGTACTGTTCGTGTGCATTTTAGTATCTCTACATATGCTGATTATGTTGATTGTGATGTGGTACCTATGCAAGCATGTTCCTTATTACTTGGTAGACCATGGCAATTTGATAAAAATTCTGTACACCATGGTAGAAACAATCACTATACTCTTGTTCATAAGGATAAAAATATTACTTTGCTTCCTATGACTCCTGATTCCATTTTGAAAGATGATATTAATAGAGCTAATAAAGCACAACAGGAGAAGAATAAGAGTGAAAATCAGATTGTGGCAAAAGAATTTGAGCAACAAATGAAGCCTAATAATAAACCATCTAGTGTTGCTTCTGAAATTAAATTAAAAAGTGCATGTTTATTTGCCACCAAATCTGATATTGATGAGCTAGATTTCAGCAAATCTGTTTGCTATGCTTTTGTGTGCAAAGAGGCATTATTTTCATTCGAGGACGTGCCTTCCTCTTTGCCTCCTGCTGTCACTAACATTTTGCAGGAGTTCGCCGACGTTTTTCCACAAGACGTGCCACCGGGATTACCGCCTATTCGAGGGATTGAGCATCAGATTGACTTAATTCCCGGTGCTTCACTGCCAAACCGTGCACCATACCGTACCAATCCAGAGGAGACGAAGGAGATTATGCGTCAAGTACAAGAGCTTCTCGACAAAGGTTATATACGCGAATCCCTTAGTCCTTGTGCTGTTCCTATTATTCTAGTGCCGAAAAAGGATGGTACATCACGTATGTGTGTTGATTGTAGAGGCATTAATAATATTACTATTCGTTATCGTCATCCTATTCCTAGGCTAGATGATAGAGGCGGGGGTGTCCCGATCTTTCGATGAGATGATAACTATCGATTTGGTGGAGACGACTTTGACGATCCGACTACAAACGTGCACGACGTTGCGCCTTAGCAATCGCTAAACCAATCTTCTGAGGTTACTGACGATGCCGGAAGCACGGTCAGCCTGACCACGAAGGTCTATTCCTGCAAGCAATCGAAGAACAAGCAAGAATATGATAAAGCAATCTGAATATTGCAAATATATATGAGGTATTGATAATGGTGGGGATCCGTAAGCGGTCTTGGTCTGGTCGTTGGACACAAACGAAGTACACGAAGTTGCGTTGGCTAACTTTTAACTAAACAAATCCCAAGGAAAAAGCTACTAGATGGATCTACTTATATAGGAGCAAGGGGTGGCGGCCAAGGAGGTGGGAGGACGTCCCAAGGCAGCCTAAAACTAACCCTAGGTCGTACAAGGCTGATGGGCCCAAGTGGAGGTGATGTAACACCTTTGGACTTGTAGTTTGACTCGGATTCTGCTGCAGCATCAGATTGTTTCGTCCACAACTCAACGCTCCGGACGAATTTGAAGGTGATTCCAATTGGGTTGGAAAGTGCACGAAATCTAGTTTCCAACAAAAAAAGAATCACCCAATTCGGAGTCCGTATGAAAAACTTGTGTCCGTTTTGAGTCAGGTGTGTCTGTGCAGTCCGAATCTGAATCCAGAACGTGAGAGACTTGGACTCTATCTTCTCTTGGGCCAAAAGTGACGTGAGAGAACTTTTTGGACAGAAAATAAACATCTCTTTCTTCCTTATCTTCATATGTGGATTGTACAAATGTCCCATACACCTGCAATTAGACAAAACACAAAAGTGTGTGAAGTATTTTTGTTCTGGATAACATAAATAGATTATTGAATAGTTTGCACTAGAAATCACCTGACAAATATGCATATATGCAATATTTTTGGTCATATCCAAGGTAGTCATGTCCTCATCAAACGCTGTGCAGGCCCCGCAGGTGCGCTCTTGGCAGATAATGGTGGTTGTGCCTGTTTTCTTGTATCACGGCTGGAGGTGGCACCGGATGGAGGTGCTGGTGCAGTTGAAGTAGAAGATGCACGTGGTGTCCATGATGAAGGTCGGCCTGCAGAAAAGTTAGTTCGCCCCAATGCTTGTCGATCCTGCACTTCACGTTCAGCTTTACAAGCAAGATGGAATAAACGAGTAATATTAGTATACTCCTTATAGTCTAGAATGGTCTGAATCTCTCTATTTAATCCACCCAGAAAACGTGCAAGCATAGCTTCATTCTCCTCAACAATACCACATCTAATCATGCCAGTTTGTAATTCCTGATAATATTCTTCTACAGAATTTTTCCCTTGTCTTAAACGCTGCAATTTTTGAAGCAATTCACGTTGATAATATGGTGGAACCCAACGCGTACGCATAGCAGTTTTCAAAGCAGCCCAAGTAGTTGGAATAGGATATAATCTACAATGCTCAGACCACCATACACATGCAAAACTAGTGAAAGCACAAACAGCAGCAGCAACTCGTCTCTCCTCAGGATATTGTAAACATGTAAATCGTTGTTCAGTTTCTAACTCCCAAGTAAGATATATATCAGGAACATATCTACCCTCAAATGGTGGAATATTCAATTTCAGTTTAGGAATATGGACATCATCTCGTACCTGAGGTGGTGGTGCAAGCCTACCATTACGAATATATACCTGAGGTCGACCTGGTGGTGGTGGTGCTGGTGGCTGCACGTAGTTCGGATTTTGATCATCCTCATCCTCATAATCTCCCACATAATCATCATCCTCCTGGGTACCAGCAGCAGCAGTAGCAGGAGCCAAAGAAGCACCAACAGCAGTAGCAGCGGCACCAGAATTTTGTCCTGGCTCAATAGGAACACGCTGTGCTCGTCCATACTGATTCGGAAGGGGGCGTAGTTGTTGTTGTTGCAGAGGTGCGACAGGTGCAGCCGGTGGTGGAAGACGCGCAAGCAGTTCATTAAATCTGTTATCGAGCTTTGTTTCGAACGTCTTCTCAAGGCCAGTAATCTTCTCCATGGCCTCTTCAAAATTGTTCAGCACATCTTGCACCTGTTCAGTCATCATTTGCTGAAACTTATCATGAAGCTCCTTGTTCGATAAGCTCCTGGCATGGTTAGCAGCAATAGAAACACACAAGAATATGATCCTACAGACTACTAAGAAGTGGTGGTGGTGTATCACAAATCCGTCAAGCAAATCTCAAATTCTTACCAGTTCTTACCCAGCAGCAGGCGGTGATCGGCAACCGTTGTAGTCAAAAACTCTCAAAGCTTGGATAGAGCGATTACCAGGGAGAGTCAAACACACGACGTAGATGTATGTGGAGCTGGGAAGGCTTATAGTATGGTAGCAAAAAGGGTCAGCAATAATCAATTCAGAGATGCAAAGTTGAATAAACGCTCAACGACGGTACTGTGCGGGTCCTAGGCTAGACTGTGCTAGAGACGCGAGCCTAGAACACCAACAAAATCACGGCGTGACACGTAAACAAGGGAAAAGCACACTCTGAATTTTTTTTCGCTCTTTTTTTTTGCGCTCTTTTTTTTTGCGCTGCTTTTTTTTTGCGAAAAATCACTATAATGGCGAGTGTCTCAAAACTCTTCCTAGGTCAAACTGACAGGATGGGCACGGAATTTTTTTTCGACCAAATTTTTTTTTCGACTGCCCGGACCCAAAAACTGGAAACGGGTCAAAAAAAAACTTCCTATAATGGCACCTGTCTCAAAAGACTCAGAAACACCTAAAATTAGGATAGCCAGAAATTTTTTCGAAAAATGCGTTTTCGAAAAATTTTGGGCCTAAACGGAGCGTGGTTTCCCGACTCTTTTTTTTCCGAAACCTACTCCGGCAAGGAAACACGAATTGGAAACTAGATGGATCTCGAAAACAAACCTAATAAGCAAGGAACTTGGATTGGTGGTGGATATATGGTGGTGGTATATGGCAACGGTGGTGGTAGCGGTGGTAGTATATGGATATGGATCGGTGGTGGTATATGGACACGGATTGGTGATGGTATATGGATACGGATTCGGAGCGGTGGTGGTAGATGGCAGGGGCGATGATGATGGTGCGGCGGCGGCGTGACAACTTATGACCAGAACTCGAAACTCTAAAAGACTAGACTCTAAGACCAGCAACTAGACACGACGATGCAACCGCAAATTCAACAAAGCAAAACCCTAAAAAGATTATGCAAAGGCTCAGATTGGTTCGGATATGATGAACTAACCCTAATTTTTTTTCTGGCTTTTTCGTGGACTGTAGGTATGAAGAACAGACTCGATCTAAACTACGAAAAACTGTAAAATCTCACCGAGCAACCTGGAAATCTGATACCACTTGATAGAGGCAAAGGTGTCTCGTCTTTCGATGAGATGATGTATATCGCTTTTGTGGAAGTCGACTTTGACGATCCGACTACGAACGTGCGAGGACGTCGCGCCTTAGCAATCGCTAAACCAACTCCGAGAGGTTATTGACCACGCCGGAGCACGATCAACCTGACCACGAGGGTCTGTTTCCTGCGAGCAAACGAAGAACAAGCAAGAAACTAAGATTGCAATCTGGATATTGCGAATATAAGATGAAAGCTTTATTGATCAAGGTGGGGTTCTGTGACGCCTTTGTCTGGTCGTTGAACACAAACGAAGTACGCGAAGTTGCAGCTATGGCGAACTTTTAATCTAAACAAAACCCAAAGTCTAAACGATGCCCTAAGGGCTGTATATATGGAGGAAGAGGGGGGAATTTTGTGGCCCTTGGTGGAGGGGTCCGAAATCAACCCTATCTCTTGTTTCCCCACACATACGGACTCTAAAAATAGCCTATACTTATGTATTTCGAAATTACATGGGCCTGGCCCAATAATAAGGTGACGCAGCACCTAAAATAGCCTCGGGACGAAATTTATGAAGTGGCATCTTGTATATTTCGTCCAAGGCTTGATGCACCCATTATGGTGGCTTCAAAGTCCTGAAATCATCACTTGTAACTCCGTTCTTGTTCCCCTTGCGCATGCCATCATCTCTATGCTTGTTCTTGCTCCAATGTTCATCCTTCTCCAAGCTAGGCCCTTCAATTGTAAGCAAAACAAATATATCCAATTTAGGCAGCATCATATTCTCATGAACATTAGAATCATTACCAAGAAACGAAAGTACCTGGTAATTTAGTTGGCGTGCGCGAGCTCTAGTAATTGGTCCAGTATGTATAGCAGCAGGGCCTGTGGGTGTAACAATGGTATTAATGTCCTCATCACATGAGCTACTTCTAACTGGCCGCGAATGTTGTCCCTTGCCGACGTCCTTTCCTACTTGAGTCTTGGCAGCTTCATCTTCAGTTTTAGGTCCCTCGTCCCCAATACTGTCATCTTGATTGTCTTCGCCTAACTGGTCGTCATTCTCGTCCAACTCTTCCTCTTCATCCGCTTCTTTTGATTTTCTGGAACTCTAGACCTTGCCCTATTTCTGTTCAGTGCCATTGAGCTTGCCCAATTTGCATGTGCGGGCATTATGTCCATCAGTCCCCCCACACTTGCTGCAATTGTAGTTGTTACGTGTGTCCCCTCCATTGGTAGAAACCTGGGCAGCTCCAATATGCTTCTGCAACTTTTGCTTGTTGAAAATGGCATTTGTGCGGTGTGGGCATGTGCGACAATTATGATTGGTCACTAATTTGCAGAATCCGCATGCCTTTATCCCGAGAGGTTTGCCACTCGGGCTGAATTCCACGCGTCTGATGGGGCGTGGTGGCTTTTTGGCTGCTCCTTTCGCTGCTTGCGTCTTACTCTTCCTCCCCTTTGTGCATGAGAATATGGGTGATTTAATTACCCTTTGCTGCTGCTGGTAGGATCTCCTGTTGTCATGTCGTTCACCTACAGCACCGTCAAGCTCATGATCTTGCACGTGAGCATGTTGCTGCTCTTGAGTGTGGACATGGCTTGGCTCTGGTTGATATTGCTCCTCCTCCCCATTGTCGTATCTCTCAATAGTTCCTAGATGGTTCATCTTAGATAAGATTGTAGCGACGTCCTGCTCAATTTTGTTCTGCTTCGATTTCCGTGACATCTCCGTTTTGAGTAGAATGCATGGCGTCGAGTTCTTCTTCAAGTCTTTCCATGACGACTCATGATCTCGCAATTTGGTCTTGGCTTCTCAAGCTTTTTCTATGCACCCTCATGTTCTGTTGCAGCAGTGCGCTTTCAATGCAGTATTGGGAGGCCTTGTTTGACGCTACTGTCCTCAAGTCATTTATGTTGAAGGTTGGCTGGATGTTCGGGTGTTTGGTGTATCTCCTGAGGATGTATTTCTCAGGAACGTTGTCAGCCTTATTTGTCTGCATCATGCATAGGACATGCATGCAGAAAATACTTGTTTTTTGGAAGAGATGCATGTTTTTTGTCATTTAAATCAAACAAACACTTGCAAAGTACTACCGTCTGTAACATCTTTTTAGTCCTCACCTGTGTGGTCCCACAGCTTGCACTCACAGTCGTATATTTCTCCCATAGGGTCTGCAACCACCTAGAACACATGTTGAAACCAGCCAAACTGTTTTTGCGATTTGTTGTAGCGCACAAGGTACTTTGTGGGCTCTGCCTTCTCCATCACCATGAAGAGCATGGTTTTAGCCTCTTTCTGATCTTGCTGTACACACCTCGTGAGTAAGGCTTTGTCATCTAAGTGTCGAACCCATAGAGGGTCAACACGTTTTGTTGTTTCTGCGTAAGCAAGAGTGATCAACAAATTATTAGTTTTCTTGCCGCAAAAACTTGTCTAAGTAAGAAAGAATTAGTTTAGTAAGCACGTTCTTGTCTTATGACAGGTGATAGAGCTATACCTGGTTACCCATTGTCTCCTCGTTCTCTTTCTGCCTCCCGGTTTTGACACAGCTATTTATCTTGCTCACACACCGGTGCAGGTTTTGTCTCTCACTTACGAAGTTCTTCTTGAGCACATAGGTCGTTCTCTCACTCCATTGTGTGGATGCCATTTTGGCATAGAAAAATTCTTTGAAGTAACGGGAGCATTGGGAGGACGCCTGCAATAGCCGCGCACTTGAGCTGATCTGCCGAACTGAACATGATGGGGCACCTGGACCATCTGAGTGGGCGTGTGGCCTTGAGCTTTGGGAGAACTGCATTCACTTCATGGGCAAATTGTTTGAAGATACGCTGCGAGAGATAGAGGCAACGGTGTCCCGTCTTTCGATGAGATGATGGATATCACTTTGGTGGCAGTCAACTTTGACGATCCGACTACGAACGTGCGAGGACGTCGCGCCTTAGCAATCGCTAAACCAACTCCGAGATGATAGAGGCGAGGGTGTCTCGATCTTTCGATGAGATGATAACTATCGATTTGGTGGAGACGACTTTGACGATCCGACTACAAACGTGCACGACGTTGCGCCTTAGCAATCGCTAAACCAATCTCCTGAGGTTACTGACGATGCCGGAAGCACAGTCAGCCTGACCACGAAGGTCTATTCCTGCAAGCAATCGAAGAACGAGCAAGAATATGATAAAGCAATCTGAATATTGCAAATATATATGAGGTATTGATAATGGTGGGGATCCGTAAGCGGTCTTGGTCTGGTCGTTGGACACAAACGAAGTACACGAAGTTGCAATGGCTAACTTTTAACTAAACAAATCCCCAGGAAAAAGCTACTAGATGGATCTACTTATATAGGAGCAAGGGGTGGCGGCCAAGGAGGTGGGAGGACGTCCCAAGGCAGCCTAAAACTAACCCTAGGTCGTACAAGGCTCATGGGCCCAAGTGGAGGTGATGCAACACCTTTGGGCTTGTAGTTTGACTCGGATTCTGCTGCAACGTCAGATTGTTTCGTCCGTAACTCAACGCTCCGGATGAATTTGAAGGTGAATCCAATTGGGCTGGAAATAGCACGAAATCTAGTTTCCAACAAAAAAAGAATCACCCAATTCGGAGTCCGTATGAAAAAGTTGTTGGCGTTTTGAGTCAGGTATGTCTGTGCAGTCCGAATCTGAATCCAGAACGTGAAAGACTTGGACTCTATCTTCTCTTGGCCCAAAAGTGACGTGAGAGGACTTTTTGAACACAACACAAACTTCTCCTTTTCCCTTATCTTCATATGTGGGTTGTACAAATGTCCCATACACCTGCAATTAGACAAAACACAAAAGTGTGTGAAGTATTTTTGTTCTGGATAACATAAATAGATTATTGAATAGTTTGCATTAGAAATCACCTGACAAATATGCATGTATGCAATATTTTTGGTCGTATCCAAGGTAGTCATGTCCTCATCATCCTCCCCTTTTTGAAAACAAAGCCGTCCTCGGCGTTGCTTAATCTGAAATGTGGCTAACAAAAGAGACAAGGTGTACATGTTGTATATGTATATGTCATCCAGTTTAACTTCCCTTGAATTTTGCACGTATGACACATGTATACATGAGTAACTTTCATAGCTCATAAAAACTAAAGCCAAAAAATTATCACAAGAAGTAGAAGGCATGAAAATATTAGAACTCAGTTTGCACATATAAGTGAAGCTCTTATTCATTTCAAAAGATTCGCAATGTTCATCATTAAACCATCCCAACTTTGGTGAATAAACCTTACTTGCATCAAATTTACATGCTACAACATGCTTAAATAAGCAAACATGCAATAAGTCATTGGACACAGAATCATCACCAAGATTGAAGGCCATATCAAAATGATTAAACATTAGTTCTTTTGCATCAACAGTTAATTCAATGGGTGCACTCAAAATTATTGATATTTCAGTTGTTTGATCACATGACGCATTCATGACAGTAACAAGATTCTCTAAAATAGGTGGTGTGCTCAAATCAACAGGTAACTCAATACATGACGCATTCAAGTTAACTAGGCATGCATCATTCTCATGTGAAGTTATATCATCAATACCTTTACTGTTACCTTGTGGCAAAGATGTAGCTGATGTAGGTACGGACGTTGACAATGTACCATACCCTTGAGATGATGTTGCGCTCACAATCCGAGGTGGGGCTGCTCTAGTAGGTGCAATAGTGGAGTAACCAACCGGCGATGGTGAGCATGAACTGGAATAGTAGTTGTTGTAGTCACCCAATGCATCCTCCTGTATCTGTCTCTCAAAGGTACAAGCACGGACATACATACCAGTAATGCAACAAGGAATATACCGAAATCTTGCCTGAATATCATGGTTCAAACCACCAAAAAATCTATTCATTGTATCATCCTCAGATTCTTCTATGTCACAATGATGCATATAAGATTTGAACTCTTGGTAGTAAGCATGAACAGTGTTACTGCCTTGTTTTAATTGCTCCAATTTGCAACGCAATTCACGACGGTAGTAAGGAGGAAAAATTGTTGTCTCATTACAGCTTTCAAAACTTTCCAAGTTGTGGGTTGGTTATCAATGTTTTTCTTACAATGTACACTCCACCAAACAGAAGCAAAACCAGTAAATGCTCTAATGGTAGTTCGTACTCTCTCAAGTTCAGAAAAATCATGGTGACTAAAAACTTGTTCTACTTCAAGCTCCCAAGCTAGATAAATAGCAGGATTAAATCTACCCTCAAATGATGGTAAAGAGATAAACTGACCATATGCTTGTGTGTGTTGTCCCAACTCTTGTGATGGTGAAGATGTGTCCGTCGTCCAAGAACTTCTATCTCTGGAACCTGTCATGATTAGTAGAAATAAGAACCAAAATTTGAGAATAATGTTCCTATGAACTACTAGGATGTGGTTGTAAAGTGCTCACAGTAAAGCAAATATCAATATCTTACAAGTTCTTACCATGCGGCAGGTGGTGACAGGTAACCAGCGGTGTCAAATAACTCTGAAGATTGTGTAAAGCGATTGCCAGGGGAACGTGCGTATACACGGTGTAGAAATATGTGGAGCTGGGTTGGCTATATATGGTAGCAAAAGATTAGCAATAATCAGTTCAGAGATGCAATGTTGAATAAATGCTCAACGACGGTACTGTGCTGGTCCTAGGCTAGAACGAACTAGAGACGCAAGCCTAGAACACTAATGAGGTCACGTCGTAGCACAACCAGGATCAATGAAGGATACTAAGTAGCTCTGGACAGCAAGATATAAGTGAAGATCACAACGGCAGTAAAGATAATGATGTGAAACAACAGCCAAGCTGTTTTACTGAACAGTGCACAAAACAGATTCCAATCCGAATTCAACTACGAGATTGAGTCTAAGAAGATCCGAATTTTGTTTTTTTTCTCTTTTTTTTCCTCACACTTTTTTTTCTTTCTCTCCTTTTTTTTCTCTGACTTCTTTTTTCTCTTTTTTTTCTCTCGTTTTTTTCTCTCTTTTTTTCTCCCTCTTTCCAAAACAAACTAGATAAGATGCAGATTGGATCAAGTGAAGATGTGAACGATCTCAACTATTATTATGACAATGAATGGTGGGTAGCACGTGGTGGAAATTGATGGATGGGTGGTGGACAGCGGAAGAGATAATGATGCAGCGGTGGCGTGACTAATGTGAACAGAACTCGAAACTCTAAACGAACTAGACACTAAGACCAGCAACTCGACACGACGATGCAACCGATAATTCAACTATGCAAGCAATGAAAAGAAAATTGCAAAGGCTCAGACTGGCTTGGACCAAGGATGAATAGATCTAACTCTTTTTTGTGGCTTTTTCTTGGACAATAGGTAAGAAAATAAATCTAATCTAGGAAAACTGGAAATTCTCACCGAGCAACCTGAAAACTGATACCACTTAATAGAGGCGAGGGTGTCCCGATCTTTCGATAAGATGATAACTATCGATTTGGTGGAGACGACTTTGACGATCCGACTACAAACGTGCACGACGTTGCGCCTTAGTAATCGCTAAACCAATCTCCTGAGGTTACTGACGATGCCGGAAGCACAGTCAGCCTGACCACGAAGGTCTATTCCTGCAAGCAATCGAAGAACGAGCAAGAATATGATAAAGCAATCTGAATATTGCAAATATATATGAGGTATTGATAATGGTGGGGATCCGTAAGCGGTCTTGGTCTGGTCGTTGGACACAAACGAAGTACACGAAGTTGCAATGGCTAACTTTTAACTAAACAAATCCCCAGGAAAAAGCTACTAGATGGATCTACTTATATAGGAGCAAGGGGTGGCGGCCAAGGAGGTGGGAGGACGTCCCAAGGCAGCCTAAAACTAACCCTAGGTCGTACAAGGCTCATGGGCCCAAGTGGAGGTGATGCAACACCTTTGGGCTTGTAGTTTGACTCGGATTCTGCTGCAACGTCAGATTGTTTCATCCGTAACTCAACGCTCCGGACGAATTTGAAGGTGAATCCAATTGGGCTGGAAAGAGCACGAAATCTAGTTTCCAACAAAAAACGAATCACCCAATTCGGAGTCCGTATGAAAAAGTTGTTGGCGTTTTGAGTCAGGTATGTCTATGCAGTCCGAATCTGAATCCAGAACGTGAAAGACTTGGACTCTATCTTCTCTTGGCCCAAAAGTGACGTGAGAGGACTTTTTGAACACAACACAAACTTCTCCTTTTCCCTTATCTTCATATGTGGGTTGTAGAAATGTCCCATACACCTGCAATTAGACAAAGCACAAAAGTGTGTGAAGTATTTTTGTTTCCTTTATCATATTCTCCTTTTCCCTTATCTTCATATGTGGGTTGTACAGAACGTTGAACAAATTCTCAGAGCATATAATTCTTTATCATAAGTAGAATAATTCAGACTAGGCCCACTCAATTTTTCAGAAAAGTATGCGACAGGTTTGCCATCTTGTAATAACACACCTCCTAATCCAATTCCACTAGCATCACATTCAAGCTCAAAAGTCTTATTAAAATCAGGAAGTTGGAGTAAAGGAGCATGTGTCAACTTATCTTTCAATACCGTGAAGGCATCTTCCTGTGCGGTACCCCAAAGAAAAGGCACATCTTTCTTTGTAAGCTCATTGAGAGGTGCAGCAATGGTGCTGAAATCTCTCACAAAACGCCTATAGAATCCAGCGAGGCCAAGAAAACTCCTCACTTGTGTGACCGTTTTGGGCTGCGGCCAACTCTCAATAGCTTCAATCTTGGCTTTATCAACTTCAATTCCCTGTGGAGTAACAACATAGCCAAGAAAAGATACTCGGTCGGTGCAAAAGGTGCACTTCCCAAGGTTACCAAACAAACGTGCATCACGTAGAGCAATAAAAACAGCACGTAAATGTTCCAAATGTTCTTCCAAAGATCTGCTATAAATCAATATGTCATCAAAGTAAACTACCACAAATCGTCCAATGAAATCACGTAAAACTTCGTTCATTAATCTCATGAAAGTACTAGGTGCATTAGTTAACCCAAAAGGCATGACTAACCACTCATATAATCCAAACTTAGTTTTAAATGCTGTTTTCCATTCATCTCCCAATTTCATACGAATTTGATGGTAGCCACTACGCAAATCAACTTTGGAGAATATTGTAGAGCCACTCAATTCATCAAGCATATCATCTAGCCTAGGAATAGGATGACGATAACGAATAGTAATATTATTAATGCCTCTACAATCAACACACATACGTTATGTACCATCCTTTTTCGGCACTAGAATAATAGGAACAGCACAAGGACTAAGGGATTCGCGTATATAACCTTTGTCGAGAAGCTCTTGTACTTGACGCATAATCTCCTTCGTCTCCTCTGGATTGGTACGGTATGGTGCACGGTTTGGCAGTGAAGCACCGGGAATTAAGTCAATCTGATGCTCAATCCCTCGAATAGGCGGTAATCCCGGTGGCACGTCTTGTGGAAAAACGTCAGCGAACTCCTGCAAAATGTTAGTGACAGCAGGAGGCAAAGAGGAAGGCACGTCCTCGAATGAAAATAATGCCTCTTTGCACACAAAAGCATAGCATACAGATTTGCTGAAATCTAGCTCATCAATATCAGATTTGGTGGCAAATAAACATGCACTTTTCAATTTAATTTCAGAAGCAACACTAGATGATAGAGGCGAGGGTGTCCCGATCTTTCGATGAGATAATAACTATCGATTTGGTGGAGACGACTTTGACGATCCGACTACAAACGTGCACGACGTTGCGCCTTAGCAATCGCTAAACCAATCTCCTGAGGTTACTGACGATGCCGGAAGCACGGTCAGCCTGACCACGAAGGTCTATTCCTGCAAGCAATCGAAGAACGAGCAAGAATATGATAAAGCAATCTGAATATTGCAAATATATATGAGGTATTGATAATGGTGGGGATCCGTAAGCGGTCTTGGTCTGGTCGTTGGACACAAACGAAGTACACGAAGTTGCGTTGGCTAACTTTTAACTAAACAAATCCCAAGGAAAAGCTACTAGATGGATCTACTTATATAGGAGCAAGGGGTGGCGGCCAAGGAGGTGGGAGGACGTCCCAAGGCAGCCTAAAACTAAATCTAGGTCGTACAAGGCCAATGGGCCCAAGTGGAGGTGATGTAACACCTTTGGACTTGTAGTTTGACTCGGATTCTGCTGCAGCATCAGATTATTTCGTCCACAACTCAACGCTCCGGACGAATTTGAAGGTGATTCCAATTGGGTTGGAAAGTGCACGAAATCTAGTTTCCAACAAAAAAAGAATCACCCAATTCGGAGTCCGTATGAAAAACTTGTGTGCGTTTTGAGTCAGGTATGTCTGTGCAGTCCGAATCTGAATCCAGAACGTGAGAGACTTGGACTCTATCTTCTCTTGGGCCAAAAGTGACGTGAGAGAACTTTTTGGACAGCAAATAAACATCTCTTTCTTCCTTATCTTCATATGTGGATTGTACAAATGTCCCATACACCTGCAATTAGACAAAACACAAAAGTGTGTGAAGTATTTTTGTTCTGGATAACATAAATAGATTATTGAATAGTTTGCACTAGAAATCACCTGACAAATATGCATATATGCAATATTTTTGGTCATATCCAAGGTAGTCATATCCTCATCATTTATTTGCCACCAAATCTGATATTGATGAGCTAAATTTCAGCAAATCTGTTTGCTATGCTTTTGTGTGCAAAGAGGCATTATTTTCATTCGAGGACGTGCCTTCCTCTTTGCCTCCTGCTGTCACTAACATTTTGCAGGAGTTCGCTGACATTTTTCCACAAGACGTGCCACCGGGATTACCGCCTATTCGAGGGATTGAGCATCAGATTGACTTAATTCCCGGTGCTTCACTGCCAAACCGTGCACCATACCGTACCAATCCAGAGGAGACGAAGGAGATTATGCGTCAAGTACAAGAGCTTCTCGACAAAGGTTATATACGCGAATCCCTTAGTCCTTGTGCTGTTCCTATTATTCTAGTGCCGAAAAAGGATGGTACATCACGTATGTGTGTTGATTGTAGAGGCATTAATAATATTACTATTCGTTATCGTCATCCTATTCCTAGGCTTGATGATATGCTTGATGAATTGAGTGGCTCTACAATATTCTCCAAAGTTGATTTGCGTAGTGGCTACCATCAAATTCGTATGAAATTGGGAGATGAATGGAAAACAGCATTTAAAACTAAGTTTGGATTATATGAGTGGTTAGTCATGCCTTTTGGGTTAACTAATGCACCTAGTACTTTCATGAGATTAATGAACGAAGTTTTACGTGATTTCATTGGACGATTTGTGGTAGTTTACTTTGATGACATATTGATTTATAGCAGATCTTTGGAAGAACATTTGGAACATTTACGTGCTGTTTTTATTGCTCTACGTGATGCACGTTTGTTTGGTAACCTTGGGAAGTGCACCTTTTGCACCGACCGAGTATCTTTTCTTGGCTATGTTGTTACTCCACAGGGAATTGAAGTTGATAAAGCCAAGATTGAAGCTATTGAGAGTTGGCCGCAGCCCAAAACGGTCACACAAGTGAGGAGTTTTCTTGGCCTCGCTGGATTCTATAGGCGTTTTGTGAGAGATTTCAGCACCATTGCTGCACCTCTCAATGAGCTTACAAAGAAAGATGTGCCTTTTCTTTGGGGTACCGCACAGGAAGATGCCTTCACGGTATTGAAAGATAAGTTGACACATGCTCCTTTACTCCAACTTCCTGATTTTAATAAGACTTTTGAGCTTGAATGTGATGCTAGTGGAATTGGATTAGGAGGTGTGTTATTACAAGATGGCAAACCTGTCGCATACTTTTCTGAAAAATTGAGTGGGCCTAGTCTGAATTATTCTACTTATGATAAAGAATTATATGCTCTGAGAATTTGTTCAACGTTCTGTACAACCCACATATGAAGATAAGGGAAAAGGAGAATATGATAAAGGAAACAAAAATACTTCACACACTTTTGTGCTTTGTCTAATTGCAGGTGTATGGGACATTTGTACAACCCACATATGAAGATAAGGGAAAAGGAGAAGTTTAGGTTGTGTTCAAAAAGTCCTCTCACGTCACTTTTGGGCCAAGAGAAGATAGAGTCCAAGTCTCTCACGTTCTGAATTCAGATTCGGACTGCATAGACATACCTGACTCAAAACGCCAACAACTTTTTCATACGGACTCTGAATTGGGTGATTCTTTTTTTGTTGGAAACTAGATTTCGTGCTCTTTCCAACCCAATTGGATTCACCTTCAAATTCGTCCGGAGCGTTGAGTTACGGACGAAACAATCTGACGTTGCAGCAGAATCCGAGTCAAACTACAAGCCCAAAGGTGTTGCATCACCTCCACTTGGGCCCATGAGCCTTGTACGACCTAGGGTTAGTTTTAGGCTGCCTTGGGACGTCCTCCCACCTCCTTGGCCGCCACCCCTTGCTCCTATATAAGTAGATCCATCTAGTAGCTTTTTCCTTGCGATTTGTTTAGTTAAAAGTTAGCCATTGCAACTTCGTGTACTTCGTTTGTGTCCAACGACCAGACCAAGACCGCTTCCGGATCCCCACCATTATCAATACTTCATATATATTTGCAATATTCAGATTGCTTTATCATATTCTTGCGCGTTCTTCGATTGCTTGCAGGAATAGACCTTCGTGGTCAGGCTGACCGTGCTTTCAGCATCGTCGGTAACCTCAGGAGATTGGTTTAGTGATTGCTAAGGCGCAACGTCGTGCACGTTTGTAGTCGGATCGTCAAAGTCGTCTCCACCAAATCGATAGTTATCATCTCATCGAAAGATCGGGACCCTCGCCTCTATCAAGTGGTATCATTGTGACATAGAAGAATCTGAGAATGATACAATGAATAGATTTTTTGGTGGTTTGAACCATGATATTCAGGCAAGATTTCAGTATATTCCTCGTTGCATTACTGGTATGTATGTCCGTGCTTGTACCTTTGAGAGACAGATACAGGAGGATGCATTAGGTGACTACAACAACTACTATTCCAGTTCATGCTCACCACCGCCGGTGGGTTCCTCCATCATTGCACCTAGGATTATGAGCGTGGCATCATCTCAAGGGTATGGTACATTGTCAACGTCTGTACCTACATCAGCTACATCTTTGCCACAAGGTAACAGTAAAGATATTGATGATATAACTTCACATGAGAAAGATGCATGCCTAGTTAACTTGAATGCGTCATGTATTGAGTTACCTGTTGATTTGAGCACACCACCTATTTTAGAGAGTGATCAAACAATTGAAATATCAACAATTTTGAGTGCACCCATTGAATTAACTGTTGATGCAAAAGAACTAATGTTTAATCATTTTGATATGGCCTCCAATCTTGGTGATGATTCTGTGTCCAATGACTTATTGCATGTTTGCTTATTTAAGCATGTTGTAGCATGTAAATTTGATGCAACTAAGGTTTATTCACCAAAGTTGGGATGGTTTAAGGATGAACATTGCGAATCTTTTGAAATGAATAAGAGCTTCACTTATATGTGCAAACTGAGTTCTAATATTTTCATGCCTTCTACTTCTTGTGATAATTTTTTGGCTTTAGTTTTTATGAACTATGAAAGTTACTCATGTATACATGTGTCATACGTGCAAAAATCAAGGGAAGTTAAACTGGATGACATATAAATATACAACATGTACACCTTGTCTCTTTTGTTAGCCACATTTCAGATTAAGCAACGCCGAGGACGGCTTTGTTTTCAAAAAGGGGAGGATGATGAGGACATGAATACCTTGGATACGACCAAAAATATTGCATACATGCATATTTGTCAGGTGATTTCTAATGCAAACTATTCAATAATCTATTTTTGTTATCCAGAACAAAAATACTTCACACACTTTTGTGCTTTGTCTAATTGCAGGTGTATGGGACATTTGTACAATCCACATATGAAGATAAGGGAAAAGGAGAAGTTTAGGTTGTGTTCAAAAAGTCCTTTCACGTCACTTTTGGGCCAAGAGAAGATAGAGTCCAAGTCTCTCACGTTTTGGATTCAGATTCGGACTGCACAGACATACCTGACTCAAAACGCCAACAACTTTTTCATACGGACTCCGAATTGGGTGATTTGTTTTTTGTTGGAAACTAGATTTCGTGCTCTTTCCAACCCAATTGGATTCACCTTCAAATTCGTCCGGAGCGTTGAGTTACGGACGAAACAATCTGACGTTGCAGCAGAATCCGAGTCAAACTACAAGCCCAAAGGTGTTGCATCACCTCCACTTGGGCCCATAAGCCTTGTACGACCTAGGGTTAGTTTTAGGCTGCCTTGGGACGTCCTCCCACCTTCTTGGCCGCCACACCTTGCTCCTATATAAGTAGATCCATCTAGTAGCTTTTTCCTTGGGATTTGTTAAGTTAAAAGTTAGCCATTGCAATTTCGTGTACTTCGTTTGTTTCCAACGATCAGACCAAGACCGCTTCCGGATCCCCACCACTATCAATACTTCATATATATTTGCAATATTCAGATTGCTTTATCATATTCTTGCTCGTTCTTCGATTGCTTGCAGGAATAGACCTTCGTGGTCAGGCTGACCGTGCTTCCAGCATCGTCAGTAACCTCAGGAGATTGGTTTAGCGATTGCTAAGGCGCAACGTCGTGCACGTTTGTAGTCGCTCGTCAAAGTCGTCTCTACCAAATCGATAGTTATCATCTCATCGAAAGATCGGGACCCTCGCCTCTATCAAGAGGCGCCCCTCCTCAGCTCTTGCACACTTGGTCGCGATGTTGAACAACTCCAGGGTCGTGCACAACTCCTCATGGATGGCGAGCTCCTCTGATGAGGACATCAATACAATGGTTACGCCCACAGCCCCTACTGCTATACATACTGGACCAATTACTAGAGCTCGTGCACGCCAACTAAATTACCAGGTACTTTCTTTTCTTGGTAATGATTCTAATGTTCATGAGAATATGATGCTGCCTAAATTGGATACATTTGTTTTGCTTACAAATGAAGGGCCTAGCTTGGAGAAGGATAAACATTGGAGCAAGAACAAGCATGGAGATGATGGCATGCGCAAGGGGAACAAGAACGGAGTTACAAGTGATGATTTCAGGACTTTGAAGCCACCATAATGGGTGCATGAAGCCTTGGACGAAATATACAAGATGCCACTTCATAAATTTCGTCCCGAGGCTATTTTAGGTGCTGCGTCACCTTATTATTGGGCCAGGCCCATGTAATTTCGAAATACATAAGTATAGGCTATTTTTAGAGTTCGTATGTGTGGGGAAACAAGAGATAGGGTTGATTTCGGACCCCTCCACCAAGGGCCACGAAATTCCCCCCTCTTCCTCCATATATACAGCCCTTAGGGCATCGTTTAGACTTTGGGGTTTTGTTTAGATTAAAAGTTCGCCATAGCTGCAACTTCGCGTACTTCGTTTGTGTTCAACGACCAGACAAATGCGTCACAGAACCCCACCTTGATCAATAAAGCTTTCATCTTATATTCGCAATATCCAGATTGCAATCTTAGTTTCTTGCTTGTTCTTCGTTTGCTCGCAGGAAACAGACCCTCGTGGTCAGGTTGATCATGCTCCGGCGTGGTCAATAACCTCTCGGAGTTGGTTTAGCGATTGCTAAGGCGCGACGTCCTCGCACGTTCTTAGTCGGATCATCAAAGTCGACTGCCACCAAAGCGATATCCATCATCTCATCGGAAGACGGGACACCTTTGCTTCTATCAAGTGGTATCAGATTTCCAGGTTGCTCGGTGAGATTTTACAGTTTTTCGTAGTTTAGATCGAGTCTGTTCTTCATACCTATAGTCCACGAAAAAGCCACAAAAAAAATTAGGGTTAGTTCATCATATCCGAACCAATCCGAGCCTTTGCATAATCTTTTTAGGGTTTTGCTTTGTTGAATTTGCAGTTGCATCGTCGTGTCTAGTTGCTGGTCTTAGAGTCTAGTCTTTTAGAGTTTCGAGTTCTGGTCATAAGTTGTCACGCCGCCGCCGCACCATCATCATCACCCCTGCCATCTACCACCACCGCTTATCCGCCACCGCTTCGAATCCGTATCCATATACCACCAAGCTGTCATATACCACCACCGCTGCCATCTACCACCATATATCCACCACCAATCCGAGTTCTTGTCATATTAGGTTTGTTTTCGAGATCCATCTAGATTCCGATTCGTGTTTCCTTGCCGGAGTAGGTTTCGGAAAAAAAAGAGTCCGGAAACCACGCTCCGTTTAGGCCCAAAATTTTTCGAAAACGCATTTTTCGAAAAAATTTCTGGCTATCCTATTTTTAGGTGTTTCTGAGTGTTTTGAGACAGGTGCCATTATAGGAAGTGTTTTTTGACCCGTTTCCAGTTTTTGGGTCCGGGCAGTCGAAAAAAAAAATTGGTCGAAAAAATTTCGTGCCCATCCTGTCAGTTTGAGCTAGGAAGAGTTTTGAGACACTCGCCATTATAGTGATTTTTCGCAAAAAAAAGCAGCGCAAAAAAAAGAGCGCAAAAAAAGAGCGAAAAAAAATTCCAGAGTGTGCTTTTCCCTTGTTTACGTGCCGCGCCGTGATTTTGTTGGTGTTCTAGGCTCGCGTCTCTAGCACAGTCTAGCCTAGGACCAGCACAGTATCGTCGTTGAGTGTTTATTCAACTTTGCATCTCTGAATTGATTATTGCTGACCCTTTTTGCTACCATATTATAAGCCTTCCCAGCTCCACATACATCTACGTCGTGCGTTTGACTCTCCCTGGTAATCGCTCTATCCAAGCTTTGAGAGTTTTTGACTACAACGGTTGCCGATCACCGCCTACTACTGGGTAAGAACTGGTAAGAATTTGAGATTTGCTTGACGGATTTGTGACACCCACCACCATCTCTTGTTAGTAGTATGTAGGATCATATTCTTGTGTGTTTCTATTGCTGCTAACCATGCCAGGATCACAAGCCGACGAGACTGACTGGGAGAATATGACGAATAAGGATTTGCATGATAAATTTCAGCAAATGATGAGTGAACAGGTGCAAGACGTGCTAAACAGATTTGAAGAGGCCATGGAGAAGATAGATGGCATGGAGAAGACGTTCGAAACAAAGCTCGATAACAAGTTTAATGAATTGCTCGCGCGTCTTCCATCACCACCACCCGCTGTACCTAACGCACCTCTCCAACAACAACAACAACGACTACCTCCACGTCGCGAAATAGACCTCCGCCGAGCGAGCCGTGTTCCTCTTGTGTTTGGCCAAACTGTTGGTGCTGCTGTTGATACTTCTGTGGCTCCTGCTGCTGATGCGGAGGAGGATGATTATGTGGGAGATTACGAGGATGAGGTTGCCCAAAATCAGAACTACGTGCAACCACCAGCACCACCACCAGCAGGTCGACCTCAGGTATATATTCGTAATGGTAGGCCTGCACCACCACCTCAGGTACGAGATGATGTCCATATTCCTAAACTGAAATTGAATATTCCACCATTTGAGGGTAGATATGTTCCTGATATATATCTTACTTGGGAGTTAGAAACTGAACAACGTTTTACATGTTTACAATATTCCGAGGAGAGACGGGTTGTTGCTGCTGTTTGTGCTTTCACTAGTTTTGCATGTGTCTGGTGGTCTGATAGAGGCGGAGGTGTCCCGTCTTTCGATGAGATGGTGGATTTCGCTTTGGTGGAAGTCGACTTTGACGATCCGACTACGAACGTGCGAGGACGTCGCGCCTTAGCAATCGCTAAACCAACTCCGAGAGGTTATTGACCACGCCGGAGCACGATCAACCTGACCACGAGGGTCTGTTTCCTGCGAGCAAACGAAGAACAAGCAAGAAACTAAGATTGCAATCTGGATATTGTGAATATAAGATGAAAGCTTTATTGATCAAGATGGGGTTCTGTGACGCCTTTGTCTGGTCGTTGAACACAAACGAAGTACGCGAAGTTGCAGCTATGGCGAACTTTTAATCTAAACAAAACCCAAAGTCTAAACGATGCCCTAAGGGCTGTATATATGGAGGAAGAGGGGGGAATTTCGTGGCCCTTGGTGGAGGGGTCCGAAATCAACCCTATCTCTTGTTTCCCCACACATACGGACTCTAAAAATAGCCTATACTTATGTATTTGGAAATTACATGGGCCTGGCCCAATAATAAGGTGACGCAGCACCTAAAATAGCCTCGGGACGAAATTTAGGAAGTGGCATCTTGTATATTTCGTCCAAGGCTTCATGCACCCATTATGGTGGCTTCAAAGTCCTGAAATCATCACTTGTAACTCCGTTCTTGTTCCCCTTGCGCATGCCATCATCTCCATGCTTGTTCTTGCTCCAATGTTCATCCTTCTCCAAGCTAGGCCCTTCATTTGTAAGCAAAACAAATGTATCCAATTTAGGCAGCATCATATTCTCATGAACATTAGAATCATTACCAAGAAACGAAAGTACCTGGTAATTTAGTTGGCGTGCACGAGCTCTAGTAATTGGTCCAGTATGTATAGCAGCAGGGGCTGTGGGTGTAACAATTGTATTGATGTCCTCATCATCCTCCCCTTCTTGAAATGAAGTCGTCCTCGACGGAAGTTCATCTTGCTCACCCAAATAAGGCTTCAAATCTGCAATGTTAAAAGTGGGACTAACCCCAAAATCTGCAGGCAGCTCAAGTTTATATGCATTGTCATTTATTTTCTCTAACACCTTAGAGGGACCATCAGCACGTGGCATTAGCTTTGATTTGCGCAAATCAGGAAATCTATCCTTACGCAAATGTAACCAAACAAGATCTCCAGGTGCAAACACAACATGTTTTCTACCCTTATCTCCAGCAAGTTTATATTTAGCATTCATACGCTCAATGTTTTCCTTAGTTAACTCATGCATTTTTAAAATCAATTCAGCACGTTGTTTAGCATCAAAATTAACCTTCTCCGAAGATGGAAGAGGCAACAAATCAATAGGTGCACGAGGTAGGAAACCATACACAACTTCAAAAGGGCACATCTTAGTAGTAGAATGCAATGAACGATTATAAGCAAATTCAATATGAGGCAAGCATTCCTCCCACATTTTCTTATTATTCTTCAAAACAGCCCTAAGCATAGTAGACAACGTTCTATTGACTACTTCAGTTTGTCCATCAGTTTGGGGGTGACAAGTAGTACTAAAAAGCAGTTTAGTCCCCAACTTAGCCCATAAACATCTCCAAAAGTGGCTAAGAAATTTAGTATCACGATCTGAAACAATAGTATTTGGCACACCATGCAAGCGAAGAATTTCACGAAAGAACAAATCAGCAACATTAACAGCATCATCGCTTTTATGACATGGTATAAAGTGTGCCATTTTCGAGAATCTATCCACGACAACAAATATGCTATCCCTCCCCTTCTTTGTTCGAGGTAAACCTAAAACAAAGTCCATAGATATATCCTCCCAAGGAACACTAGGTACAGGCAAAGGCATATATAAACCATGAGGATTGAGTCGTGACTTAGCTTTTTGACATGTAGTACATCGAGCAATAAAACGCTCAACATCCCGTCTCATCTTTGGCCAAAAGAAATGTGTAGCAAGTACGTCCTCCGTCTTCTTCACGCCAAAATGTCCCATTAATCCTCCTCCATGCGCTTCCTGCAACAACAAAAGACGAACGGAGCTAGCTGGAATGCATAGCTTGTTAGCACGAAACACAAATCCATCGTTAACGACAAACTTGTTCCACATTCTTCCTTCTTTACAATTCTGCATTACATCTTAAAATCAGCATCATGCACATATTGATCTTTGATGGTCTCCAAACCAAATATTTTGAAGTCAAGTTGTGAAAGCATAGTATAGCGACGAGACAATGCATCAGCAATAACATTTTCTTTTCCCTTCTTGTGTTTAATGACATAAGGGAAAGTCTCAATGAATTCAACCCATTTAGCATGTCTACGATTCAGTTTAGCTTGACTTTTAATATGTTTCAAAGATTCATGATCAGAATGTATAACAAATTCTTTGGGCCATAAATAATGTTGCCATGTTTCTAAAGTCCGAACAAGAGCATATAATTCTTTATCATAAGTAGAATAATTCAGACTAGGCCCACTCAATTTTTCAGAAAAGTATGCAACAGGTTTGCCTTCTTGTAATAACACACCTCCTAATCCAATTCCACTAGCATCACATTCAAGCTCAAAAGTCTTATTAAAATCAGGAAGTTGGAGTAAAGGAGCATGTGTCAACTTATCTTTCAATACCGTGAAGGCTTCTTCCTGTGCGGTACCCCAAACAAAAGGCACATCCTTCTTTGTAAGCTCGTTGAGAGGTGCAGCAATGGTGCTGAAATCTCTCACAAAACGCCTATAGAATCCAGCGAGGCCAAGAAAACTCCTCACTTGTGTGACCGTTTTGGGCTGCGGCCAACTCTCAATAGCTTCAATCTTGGCTTTGTCAACTTCAATTCCCTGTGGAGTAACAACATAGCCAAGAAAAGATACTCGGTCGGTGCAAAAGGTGCACTTCCCAAGGTTACCAAGCAAACGTGCATCACGTAGAGCAATAAAAACAACACGTAAATGTTCGAAATGTTCTTCCAAAGATCTGATATAAATCAGTATATCATCAAAATAGACTACCACAAATCGTCCAATGAAAGCACGTAAAACTTCGTTCATTAGTCTCATGAAAGTACAAGGCGCATTAGTTAACCCAAAAGGCATGACTAACCACTCATATAATCCAAACTTAGTTTTAAATGCTGTTTTCCATTCATCTCCCAATTTCATACGAATTTGATGGTATCCACTACGCAAATCAACTTTGGAGAATATTGTAGAGCCACTCAATTCATCAAGCATATCATCTAGCCTAGGAATAGGATGACGATAACGAATAGTAATATTATTAATGCCTCTACAATAAACACACATACGTGATGTACCATCCTTTTTCGGCACTAGAATAATAGGAACAGCACAAGGACTAAGGGATTCGCGTATATATCCTTTGTCGAGAAGCTCTTGTACTTGACGCATAATCTCCTTCGTCTCCTCTGGATTGGTACGGTATGGTGCACGGTTTAGCAGTGAAGCACCGGGAATTAAGTCAATCTGATGCTCAATCCCTCGAATAGGCGGTAATCCCGGTGGCACGTCTTGTGGAAAGACATCAGCGAACTCCTGCAAAATGTTAGTGACAGCAGGAGGCAAAGAGGAAGGCACGTCCTCGAATGAAAATAATGCCTCTTTGCACACAAAAGCATAGCAAACAGATTTGCTGAAATCTAGCTCATCAATATCAGATTTGGTGGCAAATAAACATGCACTTTTCAATTTAATTTCAGAAGCAACACTAGATGGTTTATTATTAGGCTTCATTTGTTGCTCAAATTCTTTTGCCACAATCTGATTTTCACTCTTATTCGTCTCCTGTTTTGCCTTATTAGCTCTATTAATATCATCTTTCAAAATGGAATCAGGAGTCATAGGAAGCAAAGTAATATTTTTATCGTTATGAACAAGAGTATACTGATTGTTTCTACCATGGTGTACAGAATTTTATCCAAATTGCCATGGTCTACCAAGTAATAAGGAACATGCTTGCATAGGTACCACATCACAATCAACATAATCAGCATATGTAGAGATACTAAAATGCACACGAACAGTACGTGTTACCTTAACCTTGCCGCTGTTGTTGAACCATTGGATGTAGTAAGGATGTGGATGTGGTCTTGTGGTGAGAGAAAGCTTCTCCACCATCTCCATGCTAGCCAAGTTGTTGCAGCTCCCTCCGTCTATTATGACGCGCACAGAACGTTCCTTCACAACTCCCTTGGTATGGAACAAATTGTGCCTCTGATTTTGCTCAGCTTGTGTGACCTGCACACTCAAAACACGTTGAGCAACTAAACATTCATACCTGTCAGCATCTTCAGGAGCCATGTATTGCGTCTCATGATCAGAATCGTCTCCACCGTGTTCGTCACGTGTAATAAGAGCCAAAGTCTCCTCATCATAGTCACTAGCAGACTCATACCCACCATCCTCAGTAAAAATCATCACACGCTTAGATGGGCATTCTCTCGCATAATGACCTCCACCCTTGCAACGTCGACAAATAATATCATGTGTTTGCCCTGTTGATGCCATGGATGAAGAAGAGCTCTTTGCATGCCCAGAAGGTGTGCTCTTGGCAGATAGTGGTGATTGTGCCTGCTTTATTGTATCACGGTTGGAGGTGGCAGCCGAGGAGGCGCCGGTGTAGCAGAACGTGTGGAAGTAGATGATGCACGTGTTGTCCATGATGAAGGTCGACCTGCAGAAAAGTTAGTCCGCGCCAATGCATGTCGATCCTGCACTTCATGTTCAGCTTTACAAGCAAGATGGAATAAACGAGTGATATTAGTATACTCCTTATACTCTAGAATCGTCTGAATATCTCTATTTAATCCACCCATAAAACGTGCAAGCATAGCTTCATTCTCCTCAACAATATCACATCTAATCATGCCAGTTTGTAATTCCTGATAATATTCTTCTACAGAATTTTTTCCCTGTCTTAAGCGCTGCAATTTTTGAAGTAATTCACGTTGATAATATGGTGGAACCCAACGAGTACGCATAGCAGTTTTCAAAGTAGCCCAAGTAGCCGGAATAGGAAATAATCTACAATGCTCAGACCACCAAACACATGCAAAACTAGTGAATGCCCAAACTAGTGAATGCCCAAATAGCTGCAATTTTTTTTCTTCCGAAACCTACTCCGGCAAGGAAACACGAATCGGAATCTGGATGGATCCCGAAAACAAACCTAATAAGCAAGGAACTCGGATTGGTGGTGGATATATGGTGGTGGTATATGGCAGCGGTGGTGGTAGCGGTGGTAGTATATGGATATGGATCGGTGGTGGTATATGGGCACGGATTGGTGGTGGTATATGGATACGGATTCGGAGCGGTGGCGGATAAGCGGTGGTGGTAGATGGCAGGGGCGATGATGATGGTGCGGCGGCGGCGTGACAACTTATGACCAGAACTCGAAACTCTAAAAGACTAGACGCTAAGACCAGCAACTAGACCGACGATGCAACCGCAAATTCAACAAAGCAAAACCCTAAAAAGATTATGCAAAGGCTCAGATTGGTTCGGATATGATGAACTAACCCTAATTTTTTTTGTGGCTTTTTTGTGGACTGTAGGTATGAAGAACAGACTCGATCTAAACTACGAAAAACTGTAAAATCTCACCGAGCAACCTGGAAATCTGATACCACTTGATAGAGGTGGAGGTGTCCCGTCTTTCGATGAGATGGTGGATTTCGCTTTGGTGGAAGTCGACTTTGACGATCCGACTACGAACGTGCGAGGACGTCGCGCCTTAGCAATCGCTAAACCAACTCTGAGAGGTTATTGACCACGCCGGAGCACGATCAACCTGACCACGAGGGTCTGTTTCCTGCGAGCAAACGAAGAACAAGCAAGAAACTAAGATTGCAATCTGGATATTGCGAATATAAGATGAAAGCTTTATTGATCAAGATGGGGTTCTGTGACGCCTTTGTCTGGTCGTTGAGCACAAACGAAGTACGCGAAGTTGCAGCTATGGCGAACTTTTAATCTAAACAAAACCCAAAGTCTAAACGATGCCCTAAGGGCTGTATATATGGAGGAAGAGGGGGGAATTTCGTGGCCCTTGGTGGAGGGGTCCGAAATCAACCCTATCTCTTGTTTCCCCACACATACAGACTCTAAAAATAGCCTATACTTATGTATTTCGAAATTACATGGGCCTGGCCCAATAATAAGGTGACGCAGCACCTAAAATAGCCTCGGGACGAAATTTAAGAAGTGGCATCTTGTATATTTCGTCCAAGGCTTCATGCACCCATTATGGTGGCTTCAAAGTCCTGAAATCATCACTTGTAACTCCGTTCTTGTTCCCCTTGCGCATGCCATCATCTCCATGCTTGTTCTTGCTCCAATGTTCATCCTTCTCTGATGAGGACATGACTACCTTGGATATGACCAAAAATATTGCATATATGCATATTTGTCAGGTGATTTCTAGTGCAAACTATTCAATAATCTATTTGTGTTATCCAGAACAAAAATACTTCACACACTTTTGTGTTTTGTCTAATTGCAGGTGTATGGGACATTTGTACAATCTACATAGGAAGATAAGGAAGAAAGAGATGTTTATTTGCTGTCCAAAAAGTTCTCTCACGTTCTGGATTCAGATTCGGACTGCACAGACATACCTGACTCAAAACGCACACAAGTTTTTCATACGGACTCCGAATTGGGTGATTCTTTCTTTGTTGGAAACAAGATTTCGTGCACTTTCCAACCCAAGTGGAATCACCTTCAAATTCGTCCGGAGCGTTGAGTTGTGGACGAAACAATCTGATGCTGCAGCAGAATCCGAGTCAAACTACAAGTCCAAAGGTGTTACATCACCTCCACTTGGGCCCATTGGCCTTGTACGACCTAGATTTAGTTTTAGGCTGCCTTGGGACGTCCTCCCACCTCCTTGGGCGCCACCCCTTGCTCCTATATAAGTAGATCCATCTAGTAGCTTTTCCTTGGGATTTGTTTAGTTAAAAGTTAGCCATTGCAACTTCGTGTACTTCGTTTGTGTCCAACGACCAGACCAAGACCGCTTCCGGATCCCCACCATTATCAATAGTTCATATATATTTGCAATATTCAGATTGCTTTATCATATTCTTGCTCGTTCTTCGATTGCTTGCAGGAATAGACCTTCGTGGTCAGGCTGACCGTGCTTCCAGCATCGTCAGTAACCTCAGGAGATTGGTTTAGCGATTGCTAAGGCGCAACATCGTGCACGTTTGTAGTCGGATCGTCAAAGTCGTCTCCACCAAATCAATAGTTATCATCTCATCGAAAGATCGGGACACCCCCGCCTCTATCAAGTGGTATCAGTTTTCAGGTTGCTCGGTGAGAATTTCCAGTTTTTCTTAGATTAGATTTATTTTCTTACCTATTGTCCAAGAAAAAGCCACAAAAAAAAGTTAGATCTGTTCATCCTTTATCCAAGCCAGTCTGAGCCTTTGCAATTTTCTATTCATTGCTTGCATAGTTGAATTATCGGTTGCATCGTCGTGTCAGTTGCTGGTCTTAGTGTCTAGTTCCTTTAGAGTTTCGAGTTCTGTTCACATTAGTCACGCCGCCGCTGCATCATTATCCGTTCCGCTGTCCACCATCCCATCTATTAATTTCCACCATGTGCTATGCACTGTTCATTGTCATAATCATAGTTGAGGTCATTCACATCTTCGCCTGATCCAATCTGCATCTTATCTAGTTTGTCTTGGACAGAGGGAGAAAAAAAAGATAGAGAAAAAAAAGAGAAAAAAAGGAAAGAAAAAGAGAGAGAAGAAAAAAAAGCGTGAGAAAAAAAAGAGAGAAGAAAAAAAATTGGATCTATCTAGAATCAATCTCGTACCTGAATTCGGATTGGAATCTGTTTTGCGCACTGTTCAGTAAAACAGGTGTATCTTCCTCATACGAAGTCCGTTTTGGCTCCATGAGTACTCAAATTGAAGATAGCGACGAGCCGCATCTAAATAGTTGCAGAAGCTAGTTCAATATTTGACACCTCAAAATCGGCTTCGAAATAGGTCTTTTTGCCCTCCGAAGTTCGTGAATACAGCTTGTTCCAATTTTTCAGGCCAGTTTTAGAATTCTTTGACTCCTCATATCAACTCGGAATTGAGTGATTCTTTTTGCATTGGAAAGCTTGAGTTAGTAGCATTCTTTGGAAGAATTTATCAGAAAATTGTCTCAAACTTTTCAAGAGGAAAGTTGGAGAGAGAGTTGTTGTATATCCTGCTTGGCAGTTATTTTTCATCATTATCTTCACTGCCGTTGTGATCTTCACTTATATCTTGCTGTCAAGAGCTACTCAGTATCCTTCATTGATGCTAGTTGTGCTACGCCATGACCTCATTAGTGTTCTAGGCTCGCGTCTCTAGTCCGGTCTAGCCTAGGACCAGCACAGTACCGTCGTTGAGCGTTTTTTCAACATTGCATCTTTGAATTGATTATTGCTAATCTTTTGCTACCATATATAGCCAACCCAGCTCCACATATTTCTACACCGTGTATACGTACGCTCCCCTGGCAATCGCTTTACTCAATATTCGGAGTTACTTGACACCGCTGGTTGCCGATCACCGCCTGCTGCATGGTAAGAACTTGTAAGACATTGATATTTGCTTTACTGTGAGCGTTTTACCACCACATCCTAGTAGTTATAGGAACATTATTTTTGGGTTTTGTTTCTTGTTCTACTAATCATGACAGGATTCAGAGTCAATTCATGGGCTTTGTCGATCGCGGGAGACGTGCCACCACCTTTGCAAATACCACAACCGTCACGAGAGGTGCACAAACATCCAAATGCACATGATCAGGTTAATGTATCTATACCACCATTTAATGGCCGTTTTAAACCTGCTTTATATATTGAATGGGAGTTCGACATAAAAAATATATTTGCTTCCCATAATTTCAATGAACATAAAAAGGTTAAGGTTGCGGTTGGTTCTTTCACTGGTTATGCTTTGGTTTGGTGGAGTGAATATTGTCGGTTACACCCTGATTATATACCTATTACTTGGGATGATTTGAAACTTTCCATGCGACATACTTTCGTCCCTGCTTATTATACTCGTGACATGATTAAGAAGTTGCAACACTTAAAACAAGGTAGTGAAACTGTAACAAAATATTATGATGATTTACAAACTACCTTGTTGCATTCCTCTTTAGAAGAAAGTGAAGATGATTTTATGGATAGATTTTGGGGAGGATTAAACCGTGATATTCAAGAGATACTAATTCATGAAGAGTGTTATCCTATGGACCATTTGTTTCATCTTGCTTGCAAAGCTGAACAGGAAATAAAACGACGTGTTGGCCACGAGGAGAACAAGCGCACGCTGCACATTCCAAGAGTTGATATGATTGTCCCTTCAACTACTAGGCATACTATGACAACCACATCCGTTGTTGTCAGGACTACATCACCTCCACCATGTGACACATCGCCCCCGAGAGTGGCTACATCATCTGAGTTGATCATAAGAGGTAATGACAAAGGTACTGATCTTCCATCTCTACATGAGAATGATGAATGCCTTGTCAATTTGAATGCACCATCTGATGAGCTACCCACTACTTTGATCACACCACCTATTTTAGAGGACTACGTTGATAATTTGACTTTGGCATGTGATCAAACAACTGAAATACCAACAATTTTGAGTGCACCCATTGAATTAACTATTGATGCAAAAGAACCAATGTTTAATCATTTTGATATGACCTCTAATCTTGGTGATGATTCTGTGTTGAATTACTTATTGCATGTTTGCTTATTTAAGCATGTTGTAGCATGTAAATTTGATGCAAGTAAGGTTTATTCACCAATGTTGGGATGGTTTAATGATGAACATTGTCAATCTTTTGAAATGAATAAGAGCTTCACTTATATGTGCAAACTGAGTTGCAATATTTTCATGCCTTCTACTTCTTGTGCTAATTTTTTGGCTTTAGATTTTATGAACTATGCAAGTTACTCATCTATTCATGTGTCATATATGCAAAAATCAAGGGAAGTAAAAATGGATGACATATACATATACAACATGTACACCTTGTCTCTTTTGTTAGCCACATTTCAGATTAAGCAACGCCGAGGACTGCTTTATTTTCAAGAAGGGGAGGATGATGAGGACATGACTACCTTGGATATGACCAAAAATATTGCATATATGCATATTTGTCAGGTGATTTCTAGTGCAAACTATTCAATAATCTATTTATGTTATCCAGAACAAAAATACTTCACACACTTTTGTGTTTTGTCTAATTGCAGGTGTATGGGACATTTGTACAATCCACATATGAAGATAAGGAAGAAAGAGATGTTTATTTGCTGTCCAAAAAGTTCTCTCACGTCACTTTTGGCCCAAGAGAAGATAGAGTCCAAGTCTCTCACGTTCTGGATTCAGATTCGGACTGCACAGACATACCTGACTCAAAACGCACACAAGTTTTTCATACGGACTCCGAATTGGGTGATTCTTTTTTTGTTGGAAACTAGATTTCGTGCACTTTCCAACCCAATTGGATTCACCTTCAAATTCGTCCGGAGCGTTGAGTTGTGGACGAAACAATCTGATGCTGCAGCAGAATCCGAGTCAAACTACAAGTCCAAAGGTGTTACATCACCTCCACTTGGGCCCATTGGCCTTGTACGACCTAGATTTGGTTTTAGGCTGCCTTGGGACGTCCTCCCACCTCCTTGGCCGCCACCCCTTACTCCTATATAAGTAGATCCATCTAGTAGCTTTTTCCTTGGGATTTGTTTAGTTAAAAGTTAGCCATTGCAACTTCGTGTACTTCGTTTGTGTCCAACGACCAGACCAAGACCGCTTACGGATCCCCACCTTTATCAATACTTCATATATACTCGCAATATTCGGATTGCTTTTATCATATTCTTGCTTGTTCTTCGATTGCTTGCAGGAATAGACCTTCGTGGTCAGGTTGATTGTGCTCCGGCGTGGTCAATAACCTCTCGGAGTTGGTTTAGCGATTGCTAAGGCACAACGTCGTGCACGTTTGTAGTCGGATCGTCAAAGTCATCTCCACCAAATTGATAGTTATCATCTCATCGAAAGATCGGGACACCTCGCCTCTATCAGGTACTGATCTTCCATCTCTACATGAGAATGATGAATGCCTTGTCAATTTGAATGCACCATCTGATGAGCTACCCACTACTTTGATCACACCACCTATTTTAGAGGACTACGTTGATAATTTGACTTTGCCATGTGATCAAACAACTGAAATACCAACAATTTTGAGTGCACCCATTGAATTAACTATTGATGCAAAAGAACCAATGTTTAATCATTTTGATATGACCTGTAATCTTGGTGATGATTCTGTGTTGAATGACTTATTGCATGTTTGCTTATTTAAGCATGTTGTAGCATGTAAATTTGATGCAAGTAAGGTTTATTCACCAATGTTGGGATGGTTTAATGATGAACATTGTCAATCTTTTGAAATGAATAAGAGCTTCACTTATATGTGCAAACTGAGTTGCAATATTTTCATGCCTTCTACTTCTTGTGCTAATTTTTTGGCTTTAGATTTTATGAACTATGCAAGTTACTCATCTATTCATGTGTCGTATATGCAAAAATCAAGGGAAGTAAAAATGGATGACATATACATATACAACATGTACACCTTGTCTCTTTTGTTAGCCACATTTCAGATTAAGCAACGCCGAGGACGGCTTTATTTTCAAGAAGGGGAGGATGATGAGGACATGACTACCTTGGATATGACCAAAAATATTGCATATATGCATATTTGTCAGGTGATTTCTAGTGCAAACTATTCAATAATCTATTTGTGTTATCCAGAACAAAAATACTTCACACACTTTTGTGTTTTGTCTAATTGCAGGTGTATGGGACATTTGTACAATCCACATATGAAGATAAGGAAGAAAGAGATGTTTATTTGCTGTCCAAAAAGTTCTCTCACGTCACTTTTGGCCCAAGAGAAGATAGAGTCCAAGTCTCTCACGTTCTGGATTCAGATTCGGACTGCACAGACATACCTGACTCAAAACGCACACAAGTTTTTCATACGGACTCCGAATTGGGTGATTCTTTTTTTGTTGGAAACAAGATTTCGTGCACTTTCCAACCCAAGTGGAATCACCTTCAAATTCGTCCGGAGCGTTGAGTTGTGGACGAAACAATCTGATGCTGCAGCAGAATCCGAGTCAAACTACAAGTCCAAAGGTGTTACATCACCTCCACTTGGGCCCATTGGCCTTGTACGACCTAGATTTAGTTTTAGGCTGCCTTGGGACGTCCTCCCACCTCCTTGGGCGCCACCCTTGCTCCTATATAAGTAGATCCATCTAGTAGCTTTTCCTTGGGATTTGTTTAGTTAAAAGTTAGCCATTACAACTTCGTGTACTTCGTTTGTGTCCAACGACCAGACCAAGACCGCTTCCGGATCCCCACCATTATCAATAGTTCATATATATTTGCAATATTCAGATTGCTTTATCATATTCTTGCTCGTTCTTCGATTGCTTGCAGGAATAGACCTTCGTGGTCAGGCTGACCGTGCTTCCAGCATCGTCAGTAACCTCAGGAGATTGGTTTAGCGATTGCTAAGGCGCAACATCGTGCACGTTTGTAGTCGGATCCTCAAAGTCGTCTCCACCAAATCGATAGTTATCATCTCATCCAAAGATCGGGACACCCCCGCCTCTATCATTCTCCAAGCTAGGCCCTTCATTTGTAAGCAAAACAAATGTATCCAATTTAGGCAGCATCATATTCTCATGAACATTAGAATCATTACCAAGAAACGAAAGTACCTGGTAATTTAGTTGGCGTGCACGAGCTCTAGTAATTGGTCCAGTATGTATAGCAGTAGGGGCTGTGGGTGTAACAATTGTATTGATGTCCTCATCATGGTCTGAACATTGTAGATTATATCCTATTCCAACTACTTGGGCTGCTTTGAAAACTGCTATGCGTACGCGTTGGGTTCCACCATATTATCAACGTGAATTGCTTCAAAAATTGCAGCGTTTAAGACAAGGAAAAAATTCTGTAGAAGAATATTATCAGGAATTACAAACTGGCATGATTCGATGTGGTATTGTTGAGGAGAATGAAGCTATGCTTGCACGTTTTCTGAGTGGATTAAATAGAGAGATTTAGACCATTCTAGACTATAAGGAGTATACTAATATCACTCGTTTATTCCATCTTGCTTGTAAAGCTGAACGTGAAGTGCAGGATCGACAAGCATTGGCGCGAACTAACTTTTCTGCAGGCCGACCTTCATCATGGACACCGCATGCATCTTCTACTTCAACTGCACCAGCACCTCAATCAGGTGCCTCCTACAGCCGTGATACAAGAAAACAGGAACAACCACCATTATCTGCCAAGAGCGCACCTGCCGGGCCTGCACAGAGTTCTTCTTCTTCCAGGGCATCAACAGGGCACACAAGTGATATTATTTATCGTCGTTGTAAGGGAGGAGGTCATTATGCGAGAGAATGCAAATCTCCGCGTGTGATGATTGCTACCGTGGGTGGTGGATATGAGTCCGCTAGTGACTATGATGAGGAGACATTGGCTCTTATTACACGTGAAGAACATGGTGGAGATGATTCTGATCATGAGACGCAATACATGGCTCCTGAAGACGCTGACAGGTATGAATGTTTAGTTGCTCAACGTGTTTTGAGTGTGCAGGTCACACAAGCTGAGCAAAATCAGAGGCACAATTTGTTCCATACCAAGGGAGTTGTGAAGGAACGTTCTGTGTGCGTCATAATAGACGGAGGGAGCTGCAACAACTTGGCTAGCATGGAGATGGTGGAGAAGCTTTCTCTCACCACAAGACCACATCCACATCCTTACTACATCCAATGGTTCAACAACAGCGGCATGGTTAAGGTAACACGTACTGTTCGTGTGCATTTTAGTATCTCTACATATGCTGATTATGTTGATTGTGATGTGGTACCTATGCAAGCATGTTCCTTATTACTTGGTAGACCATGGCAATTTGATAAAAATTCTGTACACCATGGTAGAAACAATCACTATACTCTTGTTCATAAGGATAAAAATATTACTTTGCTTCCTATGACTCCTGATTCCATTTTGAAAGATGATATTAATAGAGCTAATAAAGCAAAACAGGAGAAGAATAAGAGTGAAAATCAGATTGTGGCAAAAGAATTTGAGCAACAAATGAAGCCTAATAATAAGCCATCTAGTGTTGCTTCTGAAATTAAATTGAAAAGTGCATGTTTATTTGCCACCAAATCTGATATTGATGAGCTAGATTTCAGCAAATCTGTTTGCTATGCTTTTGTGTGCAAAGAGGCATTATTTTCATTCGAGGACGTGCCTTCCTCTTTGCCTCCTGCTGTCACTAACATTTTGCAGGAGTTCGCTGACGTTTTTCCACAAGACGTGCCACCGGGATTACCGCCTATTCGAGGGATTGAGCATCAGATTGACTTAATTCCCGGTGCTTCACTGCCAAACCGTGCACCATACCGTACCAATCCAGAGGAGACGAAGGAGATTATGCGTCAAGTACAAGAGATTCTCGACAAAGGTTATATACGCGAATCCCTTAGTCCTTGTGCTGTTCCTATTATTCTAGTGCCGAAAAAGGATGGTACATCACGTATGATGAGGACATCAATACAATTGTTACACCCACAGCCCCTGCTGCTATACATACTGGACCAATTACTAGAGCTCGTGCACGCCAACTAAATTACCAGGTACTTTCGTTTCTTGGTAATGATTCTAATGTTCATGAGAATATGATGCTGCCTAAATTGGATACATTTGTTTTGCTTACAAATGAAGGGCCTAGCTTGGAGAAGGATGAACATTGGAGCAAGAACAAGCATGGAGATGATGGCATGCGCAAGGGAAACAAGAACGGAGTTACAAGTGATGATTTCAGGACTTTGAAGCCACCATAATGGGTGCATGAAGCCTTGGACGAAATATACAAGACGCCACTTCATAAATTTCGTCCCGAGGCTATTTTAGGTGCTGCGTCACCTTATTATTGGGCCAGGCCCATGTAATTTCGAAATACATAAGTATAGGCTATTTTTAGAGTCCGTATGTGTGGGGAAACAAGAGATAGGGTTGATTTCGGACCCCTCCACCAAGGGCCACGAAATCCCCCCCCCCTTCCTCCATATATACAGCCCTTAGGGCATCGTTTAGACTTTGGGTTTTGTTTAGATTAAAAGTTCGCCATAGCTGCAACTTCGCGTACTTCGTTTGTGTTCAACGACCAGACAAAGGCGTCACAGAACCCCACCTTGATCAATAAAGCTTTCATCTTATATTCGCAATATCCAGATTGCAATCTCAGTTTCTTGCTTGTTCTTCGTTTGCTCGCAGGAAACAGACCCTCGTGGTCAGGTTGATCGTGCTCCGGCGTGGTCAATAACCTCTCGGAGTTGGTTTAGCGATTGCTAAGGCGCGACGTCCTCGCACGTTCGTAGTCGGATCGTCAAAGTCGACTTCCACCAAAGCGAAATCCACTATCTCATCGAAAGACGGGACACCTTTGCCTCTATCAAGAAGCTTTCTCTCACCACAAGACCACATCCACATCCTTACTACATCCAATGGTTCAACAACAGCGGCAAGGTTAAGGTAACACGTACTGTTCGTGTGCATTTTAGTATCTCTACATATGCTGATTATGTTGATTGTGATGTGGTACCTATGCAAGCATGTTCCTTATTACTTGGTAGACCATGGCAATTTGATAAAAATTCTGTACACCATGGTAGAAACAATCACTATACTCTTGTTCATAAGGATAAAGATATTACTTTGCTTCCTATGACTCCTGATTCCATTTTGAAAGATGATATTAATAGAGCTAATAAAGCAAAACAGGAGAAGAATAAGAGTGAAAATCAGATTGTGGCAAAAGAATTTGAGCAACAAATGAAGCCTAATAATAAACCATCTAGTGTTGCTTCTGAAATTAAATTGAAAAGTGCATGTTTATTTGCCACCAAATCTGATATTGATGAGCTAGATTTCAGCAAATCTGTTTGCTATGCTTTTGTGTGCAAAGAGGCATTATTTTCATTCGAGGACGTGCCTTCCTCTTTGCCTCCTGCTGTCACTAACATTTTGCAGGAGTTCGCTGACGTTTTTCCACAAGACGTGCCACCGGGATTACCGCCTATTCGAGGGATTGAGCATCAGATTGACTTAATTCCCGGTGCTTCACTGCCAAACCGTGCACCATACCGTACCAATCCAGAGGAGACGAAGAAGATTATGCGTCAAGTACAAGAGCTTCTTGACAAAGGTTATATACGCGAATCCCTTAGTCCTTGTGCTGTTCCTATTATTCTAGTGCCGAAAAAGGATGGTACATCACGTATGTGTGTTGATTGTAGAGGCATTAATAATATTACTATTCGTTATCGTCATCCTATTCCTAGGCTAGATGATATGCTTGATGAATTGAGTGGCTCTACAATATTCTCCAAAGTTGATTTGCGTAGTGGCTACCATCAAATTCGTATGAAATTGGGAGATGAATGGAAAACAACATTTAAAACTAAGTTTGGATTATATGAGTGGTTAGTCATGCCTTTTGGGTTAACTAATGCACCTAGTACTTTCATGAGATTAAAGAACGAAGTTTTACGTGCTTTCATTGGATGATTTGTGGTAGTTTACTTTGATGACATATTGATTTATAGCAGATCTTTGGAAGAACATTTGGAACATTTACGTGCTGTTTTTATTGCTCTACGTGATGCACGTTTGTTTGGTAACCTTGGGAAGTGCACCTTTTGCACCGACCGAGTATCTTTTCTTGGCTATGTTGTTACTCCACAGGGAATTGAAGTTGATAAAGCCAAGATTGAAGCTATTGAGAGTTGGCCGCAGCCCAAAATGGTCACACAAGTGAGGAGTTTTCTTGGCCTCGCTGGATTCTATAGGCGTTTTGTGAGAGATTTCAGCACCATTGCTGCACCTCTCAATGAGCTTACAAAGAAAGATGTGCCTTTTCTTTGGGGTACGGCACAGGAAGAAGCCTTCACGGTATTGAAAGATAAGTTGACACATGCTCCTTTACTCCAACTTCCTGATTTTAATAAGACTTTTGAGCTTGAATGTGATGCTAGTGGAATTGGATTAGGAGGTGTGTTATTACAAGATGGCAAACCTGTTGCATACTTTTCTGAAAAATTGAGTGGGCCTAGTCTGAATTATTCTACTTATGATAAAGAATTATATGCTCTTGTTCGGACTTTAGAAACATGGCAACATTATTTATGGCCCAAAGAATTTGTTATACATTCTGATCATGAATCTTTGAAACATATTAAAAGTCAAGCTAAACTGAATCGTAGACATGCTAAATGGGTTGAATTCATTGAGACTTTCCCTTATGTCATTAAACACAAGAAGAGAAAAGAAAATGTTATTGCTGATGCATTGTCTCGTCGCTATACTATGCTTTCACAACTTGACTTCAAAATATTTGGTTTGGAGACCATCAAAGATCAATATGTGCATGATGCTAATTTTAAAGATGTAATGCAGAATTGTAAAGAAGGTAGAATGTGGAACAAGTTTGTTGTTAACGATGGATATGTGTTTCGTGCTAACAAGCTATGCATTCCAGCTAGCTCCGTTCGTCTTTTGTTGTTGCAGGAGGCGCATGGAGGAGGATTAATGGGACACTTTGGCGTGAAGAAGGCGGAGGACGTACTTGCTACACATTTCTTTTGGCCAAAGATGAGACGGGATGTTGACCGTTTTATTGCTCGCTGCACTACATGTCAAAAAGCTAAGTCACAACTCAATCCTCATGGTTTATATATGCCTTTTCCTGTACCTAGTGTTCCTTGGAAGGATATATCTATCGACTTTGTTTTCGGTTTACCTCGAACAAAGAAGGGGAGGGATAGCATGATAGAGGCGAGGGTGTCCCAATCTTTCGATGAGATGATAACTATCGATTTGGTGGAGACGACTTTGACGATCCGACTACAAACGTGCACGACATTGCGCCTTAGCAATCGCTAAACCAATCTCCTGAGGTTACTGACAATGCTGGAAGCACGGTCAGCCTGACCACGAAGGTCTATTCCGGCAAGCAATCGAAGAACGAGCAAGAGTATGATAAAGCAATCTGAATATTACAAATATATATGAAGTATTGATAATGGTGGGGATCCGGAAGCGGTCTTGGTCTGGTCGTTGGACACAAACGAAGTACACGAAGTTGCAATGGCTAACTTTTAACTAAACAAATCCCAAGAGAAAAGCTACTAGATGGATCTACTTATATAAGAGCAAGGGGTGGCGGCCAAGGAGGTGGGAGGACGTCCCAAGGCAGTCTAAAACTAAATCTAGGTCGTACAAGGCCAATGGGCCCAAGTGGAGGTGATGTAACACCTTTGGACTTGTAGTTTGACTCGGATTCTGCTGCAGCATCATATTGTTTCGTCCACAACTCAACGCTCCGGACGAATTTGAAGGTGATTCCAATTGGGTTGGAAAGTGCACGAAATCTAGTTTCCAACAAAAAAAGAATCACCCAATTCGGTGTCCGTATGAAAAACTTGTGTGTGTTTTGAGTCAGGTATGTCTGTGCAGTCCGAATCTGAATCCAGAACGTGAGAGACTTGGACTCTATCTTCTCTTGGGCCAAAAGTGACGTGAGAGAACTTTTTGGACAGCAAATAAACATCTCTTTCTTCCTTATCTTCATATGTGGATTGTACAAATGTCCCATACACCTGCAATTAGACAAAACACAAAAGTGTGTGAAGTATTTTTGTTCTGGATAACATAAATAGATTATTGAATAGTTTGCACTAGAAATCACCTGACAAATATGCATATATGCAATATTTTTGGTCATATCCAAGGTAGTCATGTCCTCATCATCCTCCCCTTCTTGAAAATAAAGCCGTCCTCGGCGTTGCTTAATCTGAAATGTGGCTAACAAAAGAGAGAAGGTGTACATGTTTTATATGTATATGTCATCCATTTTTACTTTCCTTGATTTTTGCATATATGACACAAGAATAGATGAGTAACTTGCATAGTTCATAAAATCTAAAGCCAAAAAATTAGCACAAGAAGTAGAAGGCATGAAAATATTGCAACTCAGTTTGCACATATAAGTGAAGCTCTTATTCATTTCAAAAGATTGACAATGTTCATCATTAAACCATCCCAACATTGGTGAATAAACCTTACTTGCATCAAATTTACATGCTACAACATGCTTAAATAAGCAAACATGCAATAAGTCATTTAACACAGAATCATCACCAAGATTAGAGGTCATATCAAAATGATTAAACATTGGTTCTTTTGCATCAATAGTTAATTCAATGGGTGCACTCAAAATTGTTGGTATTTCAGTTGTTTGATCACATGGCAAAGTCAAATTATCAACGTAGTCCTCTAAAATAGGTGGTGTGATCAAAGTAGTGGGTAGCTCATCAGATGGTGCATTCAAATTGACAAGGCATTCATCATTCTCATGTAGAGATGGAAGATCAGTACCTTTGTCATTACCTCTTATGATCAACTCAGATGATGTAGCCACTCTCGGAGGCGATGTGTCACATGGTGGAGGTGATATAGTCCTGACAACAACGGATGTGGTTGTCATAGTATGCCTAGTAGTTGAAGGAACAATCATATCAACTCTTGGAATGTGCACCGTGCGCTTGTTCTCCTCGTGGCCAACACGTCGTTTTATTTCCTGTTCAGCTTTGCAAGCAAGATGAAACAAATGGTCCATAGGATAACACTCTTCATGAATTAGTATCTCTTGAATATCACGGTTTAATCCTCCCCAAAATCTATCCATAAAATCATCTTCACTTTCTTCTAAAGAGGAATGCAACAAGGTAGTTTGTAAATCATCATAATATTTTGTTATAGTTTCACTACCTTGTTTTAAGTGTTGCAACTTCTTAATCATGTCACGAGTATAATAAGCAGGGACGAAAGTATGTCGCATGGCAAGTTTCAAATCATCCCAAGTAGTAGGTATATAATCAGGGTGTAACCGACAATATTCACTCCACCAAACCAAAGCATAACTAGTGAAAGAACCAACCGCAACCTTAACCTTTTTATGTTCATTGAAATTATGGGAAGCAAATATATTTTTTATGTCGAACTCCCATTCAATATATAAAGCAGGTTTAAAACGGCCATTAAATGGTGGTATAGATACATTAACCTGATCATGTGCATTTGGATGTTTGTGCACCTCTCGTGACGGTTGTGGTATTTGCAAAGGTGGTGGCACGTCTCCCGCGATCGACAAAGCCCATGGATTGACTCTGGATCCTGTCATGATTAGTAGAACAAGAAACAAAACCCAAAAATAATGTTCCTATAACTACTAGGATGTGGTGGTAAAACGCTCACAGTAAAGCAAATATCAATGTCTTACAAGTTCTTACCATGCAGCAGGCGGCGATCGGCAACCAGCGGTGTCAAGTAACTCCGAATATTGAGTAAAGCGATTGCCAGGGGAGCGTACGTATACACGGTGTAGAAATATGTGGAGCTGGGTTGGCTATATATGGTAGCAAAAGATTAGCAATAATTAATTCAAAGATGCAATGTTGAATAAACGCTCAACGACGGTATTGTGCTGGTCCTAGGCTAGACCGGACTAGAGACGCGAGCCGAGAACACTAATGAGGTCACGGCGTAGCACAACTAGCATCAATGAAGGATACTAATTAGCTCTTGACAGCAAGATATAAGTGAAGATCACAACGGCAGTGAAGATAATGATGAAAAACAACTGCCAAGCAGGATATACAACAACTCTCTCTCCAACTTTTCTCTTGAAAAGTTTGAGACAATTTTCTGATAAATTCTTTCAAAGAATGCTACTAACTCAAGCTTTCCAATGCAAAAAGAATCACTCAATTCCGAGTTGATATGAGGAGTCAAAGAATTCTAAAACTGGCCTGAAAAATTGGAACAAGTTGTGTTCACGAACTTCGGAGGGCAAAAAGACCTATTTAGAAGCCGATTTTGAGGGGTCAAATATTGAACTAGCTTCTGCAACTATTTAGATGCGGCTCGTCGCTATCTTCCATTTGAGTACTCACGGAGCCAAAATGACTTCGTATGAGGAAGATACACCTGTTTTACTGAACAGTGCGCAAAACAGATTCCAATCCGAATTCAGGTACGAGATTGATTCTAGATAGATCCAATTTTTTTTTTCTTCTCTCTTTTTTTTCTCACGCCTTTTTTTTCTTTTTCTTCTCCCTCTTTTTCTTTTTTTTTCTTTCCTTTTTTCTCTTTTTTTTTATTTATCTTCTTTTTCTCCCTCTTTCCAAGACAAACTAGATAAGATGCAGATTCGATCAGGCGAAGATGTGAGTGACCTCAACTATGATTATGACAATAAACAGTGTGTAGCACATGGTGGAAATTGGTGGATGGGATGGTGGACAGCGGATGGGATAATGATGCAGCGGCTGCGTGACTAATGTGAACAGAACTCGAAACTCTAAAGGAACTAGACACTAAGCCCAGCAACTCGACACGGCGATGCAACCGATAATTCAATAATGCAAACAATGAAAAGAAAATTGCAAAGGCTCAGTCTGGCTAGGACAAAGGATGAATAGATCTAACTTTTGTTTTGTGGCTTTTTCTTGGACAATAGGTAAGAAAATAAATCTAATCTAGGAAAAACTGGAAATTCTCACCGAGCAACCTGAAAACTGATACAACTTGATAGAGGCGAGGTGTCCCAATCTTTCGATGAGATGATAACTATCGATTTGGTGGAGACGACTTTGACGATCCGACTACAAACGTGCACGACGTTGCGCCTTAGCACTCGCTAAACCAATCTCCTGAGGTTACTGACAATGCTGGAAGCACGGTCAGCCTGACCATGAAGGTCTATTCCTGCAAGCAATCGAAGAACGAGCAAGAGTATGATAAAGCAATCTGAATATTGCAAATATATATGAAGTATTGATAATGGTGGGGATCCGGAAGCGGCCTTGGTCTGGTCGTTGGACACAAACGAAGTACACGAAGTTGCAATGACTAACTTTTAACTAAACAAATCCCAAGAGAAAAGCTACTAGATGGATCTACTTATATAGGAGCAAGGGGTGGCGGCCAAGGAGGTGGGAGGACGTCCCAAGGCAGCCTAAAACTAAATCTAGGTCGTACAAGGCCAATGGGCCCAAGTGGAGGTGATGTAACACCTTTGGACTTGTAGTTTGACTCGGATTCTGCTGCAGCATCATATTGTTTCGTCCACAACTCAACGCTCCGGACGAATTTGAAGGTGATTGCAATTGGGTTGGAAAGTGCACGAAATCTAGGTTCCAACAAAAAAAGAATCACCCAATTCGGAGTCCGTATGAAAAACTTGTGTGCGTTTTGAGTCAGGTATGTCTGTGCAGGCCGAATCTGAATCCAGAACGTGAGAGACTTGGACTCTATCTTCTCTTGGGCCAAAAGTGACGTGAGAGAACTTTTTGGACAGCAAATAAACATCTCTTTCTTCCTTATCTTCATATGTGGATTGTACAAATGTCCCATACACCTGCAATTAGACAAAACACAAAAGTGTGTGAAGTATTTTTGTTCTGGATAATATAAATAGATTACTGAATAGTTTGCACTAGAAATCACCTGACAAATATGCATATATGCAATATTTTTGGTCATATCCAAGGTAGTCATGTCCTCATCATAGCATATTTGTTATCGTGGATAGATTCTCGAAAATGGCACACTTTATACCATGTCATAAAAGCGATGGTGCTGTTAATGTTGCTGATTTGTTCTTTCGTGACATTATTCGCTTGCATGGTGTGCCAAATACTATTGTTTCAGATCGTGATACTAAATTTCTTAGCCACTTTTGGAGATGTTTATGGGCTAATTTGGGGACTAAACTGCTTTTTAGTACTACTTGTCACCCCCAAACTGATGGACAAACTGAAGTAGTCAATAGAACGTTGTCTACTATGCTTAGGGCTGTTTTGAAGAATAATAAGAAAATGTGGGAGGAATGCTTGCCTCATATTGAATTTGCTTATAATCGTTCTTTGCATTCTACTACTAAGATGTGCCCTTTTGAAGTTGTGTATGGTTTCCTACCCCGTGCACCTATTGATTTCTTGCCTCTTCCATCTTCGGAGAAGGTTAATTTTGATGCTAAACAACGTGCTGAATTGATTTTAAAAATGCATGAGTTAACTAAGGAAAACATTGAGCGTATGAATGCTAAATATAAACTTGCTGGAGATAAGGGTAGAAAACATGTTGTGTTTGCACCTGGAGATCTTGTTTGGTTACATTTGCGTAAGCATAGATTTCCTGATTTGCGCAAATCAAAGTTAATGCCACGTGCTGATGGTCCCTTTAAGGTGTTAGAGAAAATAAATGATAATGAATATAAACTTGAGCTGCCTGCAGATTTTGGGGTTAGTCCCACTTTTAACATTGCAGATTTGAAGCCTTATTTGGGTGAGGAAGATGAACTTCCGTCGAGGACGACTTCATTTCAAGAAGGGGAGGATGATGAGGACATCAATACAATTGTTACACCCACAGCCCCTGCTGCTATACATACTGGACCAATTACTAGAGCTCGTGCACGCCAACTAAATTACCAGGTACTTTCGTTTCTTGGTAATGATTCTAATGTTCATGAGAATATGATGCTGCCTAAATTGGATACATTTGTTTTGCTTACAAATGAAGGGCCTAGCTTGAAGAAGGATGAACATTTGATGAGGACATCAATACCATTGTTACACCCACAGGCCCTGCTGCTATACATACTGGACCAATTACTAGAGCTCGCGCACGCCAACTAAATTACCAGGTACTTTCGTTTCTTGGTAATGATTCTAATGTTCATGAGAATATGATGCTGCCTAAATTGGATACATTTGTTTTGCTTACAAATGAAGGGCCTAGCTTGGAGAAGGATGAACATTGGAGCAAGAACAAGCATGGAGATGATGGCATGCGCAAGGGGAACAAGAACGGAGTTACAAGTGATGATTTCAGGACTTTGAAGCCACCATAATGGGTGCATGAAGCCTTGGACGAAATATACAAGATGCCACTTCATAAATTTCGTCCCGAGGCTATTTTAGGTGCTGCGTCACCTTATTATTGGGCCAGGCCCATGTAATTTCGAAATACATAAGTATAGGCTATTTTTAGAGTCCATATGTGTGGGGAAACAAAAGATAGGGTTGATTTCGGACCCCTCCACCAAGGGCCACGAAATTCCCCCCTCTTCCTCCATATATACAGCCCTTAGGGCATCGTTTAGACTTTGGGTTTTGTTTAGATTAAAAGTTCGCCATAGCTGCAACTTCGCGTACTTCGTTTGTGTTCAACGACCAGACAAAGGCGTCACAGAACCCCACCTTGATCAATAAAGCTTTCATCTTATATTCGCAATATCCAGATTGCAATCTTAGTTTCTTGCTTGTTCTTCGTTTGCTCGCAGGAAACAGACCCTCGTGGTCAGGTTGATCGTGCTCCGGCGTGGTCAATAACCTCTCGGAGTTGGTTTAGCGATTGCTAAGGCGCGACGTCCTCGCACGTTCGTAGTCGGATCGTCAAAGTTGACTTCCACCAAAGCGAAATCCACCATCTCATCGAAAGACGGGACACCTCCGCCTCTATCAAGTGGTATCAGATTTCCAGGTTGCTCGGTGAGATTTTCCAGTTTTTCGTAGTTTAGATCGAGTCTGTTCTCCATACCTACAGTCCACGAAAAAGCCATAAAAAAACTAGGGTTAGTTCATCATATCCGAACCAATCTGAGCCTTTGCATAATCTTTTTAGGGTTTTGCTTTGTTGAATTTGCGGTTGCATCGTCGTGTCTAGTTGCTGGTCTTAGAGTCTAGTCTTTTAGAGTTTCGAGTTCTGGTCATAAGTTGTCACGCCGCCGCCGCACCATCATCATCGCCCCTGCCACCTACCACCACCGCTTATCCGCCACCGCTCCGAATCTATATCCATATACCACCACCAATCTGTGTCCATATACCACCACTGATCCATATCCATATACTACCACCGCTACCACCACCGCTGCCATATACTACCACCATATATCCACCACCAATCCGAGTTCCTTGCATATTAGGTTTGTTTTCGAGATCCATCTAGATTCCGATTCGTGTTTCCTTGCCGGAGTAGGTTTCGGGAAAAAAAAAATTTCGAAAACGCTCCGTTTAGGCCCAATCCGAGTTCCTTGCCGGAGTCGGGTAGCCACGCTCCGTTTAGGCCCAAAATTTTTCGAAAACGCATTTTTCGAAAAATTTTCTGGCTATCCTATTTTTAGGTGTTTCTGAGTGTTTTGAGACAGGTGCCATTATAGGAAGTTTTTTTTGACCCGTTTCCAGTTTTTGGGTCCGGGCAGTCAAAAAAAAAAAATTGGTCAAAAAAATTTCGTGCCCATCCTGTCAGTTTGAGCTAAGAAGAGTTTTGAGACACTCGCCATTATAGTGATTTTTCGCAAAAAAAAAAGCAGCGCAAAAAAAAAGAGCGCAAAAAAAAAGAGCGAAAAAAATTTTCCAGAGTGTGCTTTTCCCTTGTTTACGTGCCGCGCCGTGATTTTGTTAGTGTTCTAGGCTCGCGTCTCTAGCACAGTCTAGCCTAGGACCAGCACAGTACCGTTGTTGAGCGTTTATTCAACTTTGCATCTCTGAATTGATTATTGCTGACCCTTTTTGCTACCATATTATAAGCCTTCCCAGCTCCACATACATCTACGTCGTGCGTTTGACTCTCCCTGGTAATCGCTCTATCCAAGCTTTGAGAGTTTTTGACTACAACGGTTGCCGATCACCGCCTGCTGCTGGGTAAGAACTGGTAAGAATTTGAGATTTGCTTGACGGATTTGTGACACCCACCACCACCACTTGTTCGTAGTCTGTAGGATCATATTCTTGTGTGTTTCTATTGCTGCTAACCATGCCAGGATCACAAGCCGACGAGATTGACTGGGAGAATTTATCGAACAAGGAGCTTCATGATAAGTTTCAGCAAATGATGACTGAACAGGTGCAAGATGTGCTGAACAATTTTGAAGAGGCCATGGAGAAGATCACTGGCCTTGAGAAGACGTTCGAAACAACGCTCGATAACAAGTTTAATGAATTGCTCGCGCGTCTTCCACCACCACCACCATCTGCAGCTAACGCACCTCTCCAACAACAACAACAACAACGACTACCTCCACGTCGCGAAGCAGACCTCCGCCGAGCAAGCCGTGTTCCTCTTGCGTTTGGCCAAACTGTTGGTGCTGCTGTTGATACTTCTGTGGCTCCTGCTGCTGATGCGGAGGAGGATGATTATGTGGGAGACTATGAGGATGAGGTTGATCAAAATCAACACTACGTGCAGCCACCTGTACCACCACCAGCAGGTCGACCTCAGGTATATATTCGTAATGGTAGGCCTGCACCACCACCTCAGGTACGAGATGATGTCCATATTCCTAAACTGAAATTGAATATTCCACCATTTGAGGGTAGATATGTTCCTGATATATATCTTACTTGGGAGTTAGAAACTGAACAACGATTTACATGTTTACAATATCCTGAGGAGAGACGAATTGCTGCTGCTGTTTGTGCTTTCACTAGTTTTGCATGTGTATGGTGGTCTGAACATTGTAGATTGTATCCTATTCCAACTACTTGGGCTGCTTTGAAAACTGCTATGCGTACGCGTTGGGTTCCACCATATTATCAACGTGAATTGCTTCAAAAATTGCAGCGTTTAAGACAAGGAAAAAATTCTGTAGAAGAATATTATCAGGAATTACAAACTGGCATGATTAGATGTGGTATTGTTGAGGAGAATGAAGCTATGCTTGCACGTTTTCTGGGTGGATTAAATAGAGAGATTCAGACCATTCTAGACTATAAGGAGTATACTAATATCACTCGTTTATTCCATCTTGCTTGTAAAGCTGAACGTGAAGTGCAGGATCGACAAGCATTGGCGCGAACTAACTTTTCTGCAGGCCGACCTTCCACATGGACGCCGCGTGCATCTTCTACTTCAACTGCACCAGCACCTCAATCAGGTGCCTCCTACAGTCGTGATACAAGAAAACAGGAACAACCACCATTATCTGCCAAGAGCGCACCTGCGGGGCCTGCACAGCGTTCTTCTTCTTCCATGGCATCAACAGGGCACACAAGTGATATTATTTGTCGTCGTTGTAAGGGAGGAGGTCATTATGCGAGGGAATGCAAATCTCCGCGTGTGATGATTGCTACCGCGGATGGTGGATATGAGTCCGCTAGTGACTATGATGAGGAGACATTGGCTCTTATTACACGTGAAGAACATGGTGGAGATGATTCTGATCATGAGACGCAATACATGGCTCCTGAAGACGCTGACAGGTATGAATGTTTAGTTGCTCAACGTGTTTTGAGTGTGCAGGTCACACAAGCTGAGCAAAATCAAAGGCACAATTTGTTCCATACCAAGGGAGTTGTGAAGGAACGTTCTGTGCGCGTCATAATAGACGGAGGGAGCTGCAACAACTTGGCTAGCATGGAGATGGTGGAGAAGCTTTCTCTCACCACAAGACCACATCCACATCCTTACTACATCCAATGGTTCAACAACAGCGGCAAGGTTAAGGTAACACGTACTGTTCGTGTGCATTTTAGTATCTCTACATATGCTGATTATGTTGATTGTGATGTGGTACCTATGCAAGCATGTTCCTTATTACTTGGTAGACCATGGCAATTTGATAAAAATTCTGTACACCATGGTAGAAACAATCACTATACTCTTGTTCATAAGGATAAAAATATTACTTTGCTTCCTATGACTCCTGATTCCATTTTGAAAGATGATATTAATAGAGCTAATAAAGCAAAACAGGAGACGAATAAGAGTGAAAATAAGATTGTGGCAAAAGAATTTGAGCAACAAATGAAACCTAATAATAAACCATCTAGTGTGATGAGGACATCAATACAATTGTTACACCCACAGCCCCTGCTGCTATACATACTGGACCAATTACTAGAGCTCGTGCACGCCAACTAAATTACCAGGTACTTTCGTTTCTTGGTAATGATTCTAATGTTCATGAGAATATGATGCTGCCTAAATTGGATACATTTGTTTTGCTTACAAATGAAGGGCCTAGCTTGGAGAAGGATGAACATTGGAGCAAGAACAAGCATGGAGATGATGGCATGCGCAAGGGGAACAAGCACGGAGTTACAAGTGATGATTTCAGGACTTTGAAGCCACCATAATGGGTGCATGAAGCCTTGGACGAAATATACAAGATGCCACTTCATAAATTTCGTCCCGAGGCTATTTTAGGTGCTGCGTCACCTTATTATTGGGCCAGGCCCATGTAATTTCGAACTACATAAGTATAGGCTATTTTTAGAGTCCGTATGTGTGGGGAAACAAGAGATAGGGTTGATTTCGGACCCCTCCACCAAGGGCCACGAAATTCCCCCCTCTTCCTCCATATATACAGCCCTTAGGGCATCGTTTAGACTTTGGGTTTTGTTTAGATTAAAAGTTTGCCATAGCTGCAACTTCGCGTACTTCGTTTGTGTTCAACGACCAGACAAAGGCGTCACAGAACCCCACCTTGATCAATAAAGCTTTCATCTTATATTCGCAATATCCAGATTGCAATCTCAGTTTCTTGCTTGTTCTTCATTTGCTCGCAGGAAACAGACCCTCGTGGTCAGGTTGATCGTGCTCCGGCGTGGTCAATAACCTCTTGGAGTTGGTTTAGCGATTGCTAAGGCGCGACGTCCTCGCACGTTCGTAGTCGGATCGTCAAAGTCGACTGCCACCAAAGCGATATCCATCATCTCATCGAAAGACGGGACACCTTTGCCTCTATCAAGGAGGAAGAAGGAGTGCAACAGGATCAACACTGCACCTCCCAGGCGACCCCGTGCCCACGGGCCTCGAAGACCCCGTGCCCACGGACTACTCAGAGAGTTGGCGCTGGAGCACCCCGTGCGCACGGGCTTGTACCGTGCCCATGGGACCCCCGTGCGCACGGGCCCAACTTACCCCGTGCGCACGGGCCCTACAGGATGGACGGCTGTGATTGCTGTTTGGGCCATATGTTAGGGGGAGGAAAGGAGTTGATAGACATTTGTGAGCTTTGCTCCATGGATCCACTCCACTAGGAGATCAAGACCTCCTCTTGGAGTGACCAAACATCAAGACCTCCTCTTTGGGGAGGGATCCCAATCATACATCAATCCCTCATCTCCTTCATAGGATTTGGGATGAACTCTACCATGTATCTTATTTCCCTTTGTTGTTCATGTACCTTGTGGATGTTATGTGTTTGATTGTCTAGTGGATGTGTGATTTGACTTGTTCTTGAGTGTTCCTCTTGTTTTCCCTCCTTTGTTCATCTTGTTTTTGGGGATTCCCCCTCCAATTCGTGACGGAGGGAGCTGCAACAACTTGGCTAGCATGGAGATGGTGGAGAAGCTTTCTCTCACCACAAGACCACATCCACATCCTTACTACATCCAATGGTTCAACAACAGCGGCAAGGTTAAGGTAACACGTACTGTTCGTGTGCATTTTAGTATCTCTACATATGCTGATTATGTTGATTGTGATGTGGTACCTATGCAAGCATGTTCCTTATTACTTGGTAGACCATGGCAATTTGATAAAAATTCTGTACACCATGGTAGAAACAATCACTATACTCTTGTTCATAAGGATAAAAATAATACTTTGCTTCCTATGACTCCTGATTCCATTTTGAAAGATGATATTAATAGAGCTAATAAAGCAAAACAGGAGACGAATAAGAGTGAAAATCAGATTGTGGCAAAAGAATTTGAGCAACAAATGAAGCCTAATAATAAACCATCTAGTGTTGCTTCTGAAATTAAATTGAAAAGTGCATGTTTATTTGCCACCAAATCTGATATTGATGAGCTAGATTTCAGCAAATCTGTTTGCTATGCTTTTGTGTGCAAAGAGGCATTATTTTCATTCGAGGACGTGCCTTCTTCTTTGCCTCCTGCTGTCACTAACATTTTGCAGGAGTTCGCTGACGTCTTTCCACAAGACGTGCCACCGGGATTACCGCCTATTCGAGGGATTGAGCATCAGATTGACTTAATTCCCGGTGCTTCACTGCCAAACCGTGCACCATACCGTACCAATCCAGAGGAGACGAAGGAGATTATGCGCCAAGTACAAGAGCTTCTCGACAAAGGTTATATACGCGAATCCCTTAGTCCTTGTGCTGTTCCTATTATTCTAGTGCCGAAAAAGGATGGTACATCACGTATGTGTTCTGATTGTAGAGGCATTAATAATATTACTATTCGTTATCGTCATCCTATTCCTAGGCTAGATGATATGCTTGATGAATTGAGTGGCTCTACAATATTCTCCAAAGTTGATTTGCGTAGTGGCTACCATCAAATTCGTATGAAATTGGGAGATGAATGGAAAACAGCATTTAAAACTAAGTTTGGATTATATGAGTGGTTAGTCATGCCTTTTGGGTTAACTAATGCACCTAGTACTTTCATGAGATTAATGAACGAAGTTTTACGTGCTTTCATTGGACGATTTGTGGTAGTTTACTTTGATGACATACTGATTTATAGCAGATCTTTGGAAGAACATTTGGAACATTTACGTGATGTTTTTATTGCTCTACGTGATGCACGTTTGTTTGGTAACCTTGGGAAGTGCACCTTTTGCACCGACCGAGTATCTTTTCTTGGCTATGTTGTTACTCCACAGGGAATTGAAGTTGACAAAGCCAAGATTGAAGCTATTGAGAGTTGGCCGCAGCCCAAAACGGTCACACAAGTGAGGAGTTTTCTTGGCCTCGCTGGATTCTATAGGCGTTTTGTGAGAGATTTCAGCACCATTGCTGCACCTCTCAACGAGCTTACAAAGAAGGATGTGCCTTTTGTTTGGTGTACCGCACAGGAAGAAGCCTTCACGGTATTGAAAGATAAGTTGACACATGCTCCTTTACTCCAACTTCCTGATTTTAATAAGACTTTTGAGCTTGAATGTGATGCTAGTGGAATTGGATTAGGAGGTGTGTTATTACAAGATGGCAAACCTGTTGCATACTTTTCTGAAAAATTGAGTGGGCCTAGTCTGAATTATTCTACTTATGATAAAGAATTATATGCTCTTGTTCGGACTTTAGAAACATGGCAACATTATTTATGGCCCAAAGAATTTGTTATACATTCTGATCATGAATCTTTGAAACATATTAAAAGTCAAGCTAAACTGAATCGTAGACATGCTAAATGGGTTGAATTCATTGAGACTTTCCCTTATGTCATTAAACACAAGAAGGGAAAAGAAAATGTTATTGCTGATACATTGTCTCGTCGCTATACTATGCTTTCACAACTTGACTTCAAAATATTTGGTTTGGAGACCATCAAAGATCAATATGTGCATGATGCTGATTTTAAAGATGTAATGCAGAATTGTAAAGAAGGAAGAATGTGGAACAAGTTTGTTGTTAACGATGGATTTGTGTTTCGTGCTAACAAGCTATGCATTCCAGCTAGCTCCGTTCGTCTTTTGTTGTTGCAGGAGGCGCATGGAGGAGGATTAATGGGACACTTTGGCGTGAAGAAGACGGAGGACGTACTTGCTACACATTTCTTTTGGCCAAAGATGAGACGGGATGTTGAGCGTTTTATTGCTCGCTGCACTACATGTCAAAAAGCTAAGTCACGACTCAATCCTCATGGTTTATATATGCCTTTGCCTGTACCTAGTGTTCCTTGGGAGGATATATCTATGGACTTTGTTTTAGGTTTACCTCGAACAAAGAAGGGGAGGGATAGTGATAGAGGCGAGGGTCCCGATCTTTCGATGAGATGATAACTATCGATTTGGTGGAGACGACTTTGACAATCCGACTACAAACATGCACGACGATGCGCCTTAGCAATCGCTAAGCCAATCTCCTGAGGTTACTGACGATGCCGGAAGCACGGTCAGCCTGACCACGAAGGTCTATTCCTGCAAGCAATCGAAGAACGAGCAAGAATATGATAAAGCAATCTGAATATTGCAAATATATATGAGGTATTGATAATGGTGGGGATCCGGAAGCGGTCTTGGTCTGGTCGTTGGACACAAACGAAGTACACGAAGTTGCAATGGCTAACTTTTAACTAAACAAATCCCCAGGAAAAGCTACTAGATGGATCTACTTATATAGGAGCAAGGGGTGGCGGCCAAGGAGGTGGGAGGACGTCCCAAGGCAGCCTAAAACTAAATCTAGGTCGTACAAGGCCAATGGGCCCAAGTGGAGGTGATGTAACACCTTTGGACTTGTAGTTTGACTCGGATTCTGCTGCAGCATCAGATTGTTTCGTCCACAACTCAACGCTCCGGAAGAATTTGAAGGTGATTCCAATTGGGTTGGAAAGTGCACGAAATCTAGTTTCCAACAAAAAAAGAATCACCCAATTCGGAGTCCGTATGAAAAACTTGTGTGCGTTTTGAGTCAGGTATGTCTGTGCAGTCCGAATCTGAATCCAGAACGTGAGAGACTTGGACTCTATCTTCTCTTGGGCCAAAAGTGACGTGAGAGAACTTTTTGGACAGCAAATAAACATCTCTTTCTTCCTTATCTTCATATGTGGATTGTACAAATGTCCCATACACCTGCAATTAGACAAAACACAAAAGTGTGTGAAGTATTTTTGTTCTGGATAACATAAATAGATTATTGAATAGTTTGCACTAGAAATCACCTGACAAATATGCATATATGCAATATTTTTGGTCATATCCAAGGTAGTCATGTCCTCATCACTAGATGATATGCTTGATGAATTGAGTGGCTCTACAATATTCACCAAAGTTGATTTGCGTAGTGGCTACCATCAAATTCGTATGAAATTGGGAGATGAATGGAAAACAGCATTTAAAACTAAGTTTGGATTATATGAGTGGTTAGTCATGCCTTTTGGGTTAACTAATGCACCTAGTACTTTCATGAGATTAATGAACGAAGTTTTACGTGTTTTCATTGGACGATTTGTGGTAGTTTACTTTGATGACATATTGATTTATAGCAGATCTTTGGAAGAACATTTGGAACATTTACGTGCTGTTTTTATTGCTCTACGTGATGCACGTTTGTTTGGTAACCTTGGGAAGTGCACCTTTTGCACCGACCGAGTATCTTTTCTTGGCTATGTTGTTACTCCACAGGGAATTGAAGTTGATAAAGCCAAGATTGAATCTATTGAGAGTTGGCCGCAGCCCAAAACGGTCACACAAGTGAGGAGTTTTCTTGGCCTCGCTGGATTCTATAGGCGTTTTGTGAGAGATTTCAGCACCATTGCTGCACCTCTCAATGAGCTTACAAAGAAAGATGTGCCTTTTCTTTGGGGTACCGCACAGGAAGAAGCCTTCACGGTATTGAAAGATAAGTTGACACATGCTCCTTTACTCCAACTTCCTGATTTTAATAAGACTTTTGAGCTTGAATGTGATGCTAGTGGAATTGGATTAGGAGGTGTGTTATTACAAAATGGCAAACCTGTTGCATACTTTTCTGAAAAATTGAGTGGGCCTAGTCTGAATTATTCTACTTATGATAAAGAATTATATGCTCTTGTTCGGACTTTAGAAACATGGCAACATTATTTATGGCCCAAAGAATTTGTTATACATTCTGATCATGAATCTTTGAAACATATTAAAAGTCAAGCTAAACTGAATCGTAGACATGCTAAATGGGTTGAATTCATTGAGACTTTCCCTTATGTCATTAAACACAAGAAGGGAAAAGAAAATGTTATTGCTGATGCATTGTCTCGTCGCTATACTATGCTTTCACAACTTGACTTCAAAATATTTGGTTTGGAGACCATCAAAGATCAATATGTGCATGATGCTGATTTTAAAGATGTAATGCAGAATTGTAAAGAAGGAAGAATGTGGAACAAGTTTGTTGTTAACGATGGATTTGTGTTTCGTGCTAACAAGCTATGCATTCCGGCTAGCTCCGTTCGTCTTTTGTTGTTGCAGGAGGCGCATGGAGGAGGATTAATGGGACACTTTGGCGTGAAGAAGACGGAGGACGTACTTGCTACACATTTCTTTTGGCCAAAGATGAGACGGGATGTTGAGCGTTTTATTGCTCGCTGCACTACATGTCAAAAAGCTAAGTCACGACTCAATCCTCATGGTTTATATATGCCTTTGCCTGTACCTAGTGTTCCTTGGGAGGATATATCTATGGACTTTGTTTTAGGTTTTCCTCGAACAAAGAAGGGGAGGGATAGCATATTTGTTGTCGTGGATAGATTCTCGAAAATGGCACACTTTATACCATGTCATAAAAGCGATGATGCTGTTAATGTTGCTGATTTGTTCTTTCGTGAAATTATTCGCTTGCATGGTGTGCCAAATACTATCGTTTCAGATCGTGATACTAAATTTCTTAGCCACTTTTGGAGATGTTTATGGGCTAAGTTGGGGACTAAACTGCTTTTTAGTACTACTTGTCACCCCCAAACTGATGGACAAACTGAAGTAGTCAATAGAACGTTGTCTACTATGCTTAGGGCTGTTTTGAAGAATAATAAGAAAATGTGGGAGGAATGCTTGCCTCATATTGAATTTGCTTATAATCGTTCATTGCATTCTACTACTAAGATGTGCCCTTCTGAAGTTGTGTATGGTTTCCTACCTCGTGCACCTATTGATTTGTTGCCTCTTCCATCTTCGGAGAAGGTTAATTTTGATGCTAAACAACATGCTGAATTGATTTTAAAAATGCATGAGTTAATAAGGAAAACATTGAGCGTATGAATGCCAAATATAAACTTGCTGGAGATAAGGGTAGAAAACATGTTGTGTTTGCACCTGGAGATCTTGTTTGGTTACATTTGCATAAGGATAGATTTCCTGATTTGCGCAAATCAAAGCTCATGCCACGGGCTGATGGTCCCTTTAAGGTGTTAGAGAAAATAAATGATAATGCATATAAACTTGAGCTGCCTGCAGATTTTGGGGTTAGTCCCACTTTTAACATTGCAGATTTGAAGCCTTATTTGGGTGAGGAAGATGAGTTTCCGTCGAGGACGACTTCATTTCAAGAAGGGGAGGATGATGAGGACATCAATACCATTGTTACACCCACAGGCCCTGCTGCTATACATACTGGACCAATTACTAGAGCTCGCGCACGCCAACTAAATTACCAGGTACTTTCGTTTCTTGGTAATGATTCTAATGTTCATGAGAATATGATGCTGCCTAAATTGGATACATTTGTTTTGCTTACAAATGAAGGGCCTAGCTTGGAGAAGGATGAACATTGGAGCAAGAACAAGCATGGAGATGATGGCATGCGCAAGGGGAACAAGAACGGAGTTACAAATGATGATTTCAGGACTTTGAAGCCACCATAATGGGTGCATGAAGCCTTGGACGAAATATACAAGATGCCACTTCATAAATTTCGTCCCGAGGCTATTTTAGGTGCTGCATCACCTTATTATTGGGCCAGGCCCATGTAATTTCGAAATACATAAGTATAGGCTATTTTTAGAGTCCGTATGTGTGGGGAAACAAGAGATAGGGTTGATTTCGGACCCCTCCACCAAGGGCCACGAAATTCCCCCCCCTCTTCCTCCATATATACAGCCCTTAGGGCATCGTTTAGACTTTGGGTTTTGTTTAGATTAAAAGTTCGCCATAGCTGCAACTTCGCGTACTTCGTTTGTGTTCAACGACCAGACAAAGGCGTCACAGAACCCCACCTTGATCAATAAAGCTTTCATCTTATATTCGCAATATCCAGATTGCAATCTTAGTTTCTTGCTTGTTCTTCGTTTGCTCGCAGGAAACAGACCCTCGTGGTCAGGTTGATCGTGCTCCGGCGTGGTCAATAACCTCTCGGAGTTGGTTTAGCGATTGCTAAGGCGCGACGTCCTTGCACGTTCGTAGTCGGATCGTCAAAGTCGACTTCCACCAAAGCGATATCCATCATCTCATCGAAAGACGGGACACCTCCGCCTCTATCACCTTTACTCCAACTTCCTGATTTTAACAAGACTTTTGAGCTTGAATGTGATGCTAGTGGAATTGGATTAGGAGGTGTGTTATTACAAGATGGCAAACCTGTTGCATACTTTTCTGAAAAATTGAGTGGGCCTAGTCTGAATTATTCTACTTATGATAAAGAATTATATGCTCTTGTTCGGACTTTAGAAACATGGCAACATTATTTATGGCCCAAAGAATTTGTTATACATTCTGATCATGAATCTTTGAAACATATTAAAAGTCAAGCTAAACTGAATCGTAGACATGCTAAATGGGTTGAATTCATTGAGACTTTCCCTTATGTCATTAAACACAAGAAGGGAAAAGAAAATGTTATTGCTGATGCATTGTCTCGTCGCTATACTATGCTTTCACAACTTGACTTCAAAATATTTGGTTTGGAGACCATCAAAGATCAATATGTGCATGATGCTGATTTTAAAGATGTAATGCAGAATTGTAAAGAAGGAAGAATGTGGAACAAGTTTGTCGTTAACGATGGATTTGTGTTTCGTGTTAACAAGCTATGCATTCCAGCTAGCTCAGTTCGTCTTTTGTTGTTGCAGGAGGCGCATGGAGGAGGATTAATGGGACACTTTGGCGTGAAGAAGACGGAGGACGTACTTGCTACACATTTCTTTTGGCCAAAGATGAGACGGGATGTTGAGCGTTTTATTGCTCGATGCACTACATGTCAAAAAGCTAAGTCACGACTCAATCCTCATGGTTTATATATGCCTTTGCCTGTACCTAGTGTTCCTTGGGAGGATATATCTATGGACTTTGTTTTAGGTTTACCTCGAACAAAGAAGGGGAGGGATAGCATATTTGTTGTCGTGGATAGATTCTCGAAAATGGCACACTTTATACCATGTCATAAAAGCGATGATGCTGTTAATGTTGCTGATTTGTTCTTTCGTGAAATTATTCGCTTGCATGGTGTGCTAAATACTATTGTTTCAGATCGTGATACTAAATTTCTTAGCCACTTTTGGAGATGTTTATGGGCTAAGTTGGGGACTAAACTGCTTTTTAGTACTACTTGTCACCCCCAAACTGATGGACAAACTGAAGTAGTCAATAGAACGTTGTCTACTATGCTTAGGGCTGTTTTGAAGAATAATAAGAAAATGTGGGAGGAATGCTTGCCTCATATTAAATTTGCTTATAATCGTTCATTGCATTCTACTACTAAGATGTGCCCTTTTGAAGTTGTGTATGGTTTCCTACCTCGTGCACCTATTGATTTGTTGCCTCTTCCATCTTCGGAGAAGGTTAATTTTGATGCTAAACAACGTGCTGAATTGATTTTAAAAATGCATGAGTTAACTAAGGAAAACATTGAGCGCATGAATGCTAGATATAAACTTGCTGGAGATAAGGGTAGAAAACATGTTGTGTTTGCACCTGGAGATCTTGTTTGGTTACATTTGCGTAAGGATAGATTTCCTGATTTGCGCAAATCAAAGTTAATGCCACGTGCTGATGGTCCCTTTAAGGTGTTAGAGAAAATAAATGATAATGCATATAAACTTGAGCTGCCTGCAGATTTTGGGGTTAGTCCCACTTTTAACATTGCAGATTTGAAGCCTTATTTGGGTGAGGAAGATGAACTTCCGTCGAGGACGACTTCATTTCAAGAAGGGGAGGATGATGAGGACATCAATACAATTGTTACACCCACAGCCCCTGCTGCTATACATACTGGACCAATTACTAGAGCTCGTGCACGCCAACTAAATTACCAGGTACTTTCGTTTCTTGGTAATGATTCTAATGTTCATGAGAATATGATGCTGCCTAAATTGGATACATTTGTTTTGCTTACAAATGAAGGGCCTAGCTTGGAGAAGGATGAACATTGGAGCAAGAACAAGTATGGAGATGATGGCATGCGCAAGGGGAACAATAACGGAGTTACAAGTGATGATTTCAGGACTTTGAAGCCACCATAATGGGTGCATGAAGCCTTGGACGAAATATACAAGATGCCACTTCATAAATTTCGTCCCGAGGCTATTTTAGGTGCTGCGTCACCTTATTATTGGGCCAGGCCCATGTAATTTCGAAATACATAAGTATAGGCTATTTTTAGAGTCCGTATGTGTGGGGAAACAAGAGATAGGGTTGATTTCGGACCCCTCCACCAAGGGCCACGAAATTCCCCCCTCTTCCTCCATATATACAGCCCTTAGGGCATCGTTTAGACTTTGGGTTTTGTTTAGATTAAAAGTTCGCCATAGCTGCAACTTCGCGTACTTCGTTTGTGTTCAACGACCAGACAAAGGCGTCACAGAACCCCACCTTGATCAATAAAGCTTTCATCTTATATTCGCAATATCCAGATTGCAATCTTAGTTTCTTGCTTGTTCTTCGTTTGCTCGCAGGAAACAGACCCACATGGTCAGGTTGATCGTGCTCCGGCGTGGTCAATAACCTCTCGGAGTTGGTTTAGCGATTGCTAAGGCGCGACGTCCTCGCACGTTCGTAGTCGGATCGTCAAAGTCGACTTCCACCAAAGCGAAATCCACCATCTCATCGAAAGACGGGACACCTCCGCCTCTATCAACATTGGAGCAAGAACAAGCATGGAGATGATGGCATGTGCAAGGGGAACAAGAACGGAGTTACAAGTGATGATTTCAGGACTTTGAAGCCACCATAATGGGTGCATGAAGCCTTGGACGAAATATACAAGATGCCACTTCATAAATTTCGTCCCGAGGCTATTTTAGGTGCTGCGTCACCTTATTATTGGGCCAGGCCCATGTAATTTCGAAATACATAAGTATAGGCTATTTTTAGAGTTCGTATGTGTGGGGAAACAAGAGATAGGGTTGATTTCGGACCCCTCCACCAAGGGCCACGAAATTCCCCCCTCTTCCTCCATATATACAGCCCTTAGGGCATCGTTTAGACTTTGGGGTTTTGTTTAGATTAAAAGTTCGCCATAGCTGCAACTTCGCGTACTTCGTTTGTGTTCAACGACTGATAGAGGCAAAGGTGTCCCGTCTTTCGATGAGATGGTGGATTTCGCTTTGGTGGAAGTCGACTTTGACGATCCGACTACGAACGTGCGAGGACGTCGCGCCTTAGCAATCGCTAAACCAACTCCGAGAGGTTATTGACCACGCCGGAGCACGATCAACCTGACCATGAGGGTCTGTTTCCTGCGAGCAAACGAAGAACAAGCAAGAAACTAAGATTGCAATCTGGATATTGCGAATATAAGATGAAAGCTTTATTGATCAAGGTGGGGTTCTGTGACGCCTTTGTCTGGTCGTTGAACACAAACGAAGTACGCGAAGTTGCAGCTATGGCGAACTTTTAATCTAAACAAAACCCAAAGTCTAAACGATGCCCTAAGGGCTGTATATATGGAGGAAGAGGGGGGGAATTTCGTGGCCCTTGGTGGAGGGGTCCGAAATCAACCCTAACTCTTGTTTCCCCACACATACGGACTCTAAAAATAGCCTATACTTATGTATTTCGAAATTACATGGGCCTGGCCCAATAATAAGGTGACGCAGCACCTAAAATAGCCTCGGGACGAAATTTATGAAGTGGCATCTTGTATATTTCGTCCAAGGCTTCATGCACCCATTATGGTGGCTTCAAAGTCCTGAAATCATCACTTGTAACTCCGCTCTTGTTTCCCTTGCGCATGCCATCATCTCCATGCTTGTTCTTGCTCCAATGTTCATCCTTCTCCAAGCTAGGCCCTTCATTTGTAAGCAAAACAAATGTATCCAATTTAGGCAGCATCATATTCTCATGAACATTAGAATCATTACCAAGAAACGAAAGTACCTGGTAATTTAGTTGGCGTGCACGAGCTCTAGTAATTGGTCCAGTATGTATAGCAGCAGGGGCTGTGGGTGTAACAATTGTATTGATGTCCTCATCACTTTCGATGAGATGGTGGATTTCGCTTTGGTGGAAGTCGACTTTGACGATCCGACTACGAACGTGTGAGGACGTCGCGCCTTAGCAATCGCTAAACCAACTCCGAGATGTTATTGACCACGCCGGAGCACGATCAACCTGACCACGAGGGTCTGTTTCCTGCGAGCAAACGAAGAACAAGCAAGAAACTAAGATTGCAATCTGGATATTGCGAATATAAGATGAAAGCTTTATTGATCAAGGTGGGGTTCTGTGACGCCTTTGTCTGGTCGTTGAACACAAACGAAGTACGCGAAGTTGCAGCTATGGCGAACTTTTAATCTAAACAAAACCCAAAGTCTAAACGATGCCCTAAGGGCTGTATATATGGAGTAAGAGGGGGGGAATTTCGTGGCCCTTGGTGGAGGGGTCCGAAATCAACCCTATCTCTTGTTTCCCCACACATACGGACTCTAAAAATAGCCTATACTTATGTATTTCGAAATTACATGGGCCTGGCCCAATAATAAGGTGACGCAGCACCTAAAATAGCCTCGGGACGAAATTTATGAAGTGGCATCTTGTATATTTCGTCCAAGGCTTCATGCACCCATTATGGTGGCTTCAAAGTCCTGAAATCATCACTTGTAACTCCGTTCTTGTTCCCCTTGCGCATGCCATCATCTCCATGCTTGTTCTTGCTCCAATGTTCATCCTTCTCCAAGCTAGGCCCTTCATTTGTAAGCAAAACAAATGTATCCAATTTAGGCAGCATCATATTCTCATGATGATAGAGGCAAAGGTGTCCCGTCTTTCGATGAGATGGTGGATTTCGCTTTGGTGGAAGTCGACTTTGACGATCCGACTACGAACGTGCGAGGACGTCGCGCCTTAGCAATCGCTAAACCAACTCCGAGAGGTTATTGACCACGCCGGAGCACGATCAACCTGACCACGAAGGTCTGTTTCCTGCGAGCAAACGAAGAACAAGCAAGAAACTAAGATTGCAATCTGGATATTGCGAATATAAGATGAAAGCTTTATTGATCAAGGTGGGGTTCTGTGACGCCTTTGTCTGGTCGTTGAACACAAACGAAGTACGCGAAGTTGCAGCTATGGCGAACTTTTAATCTAAACAAAACCCAAAGTCTAAACGATGCCCTAAGGGCTGTATATATGGAGGAAGAGGGGGGGAATTTCGTGGCCCTTGGTGGAGGGGTCCGAAATCAACCCTATCTCTTGTTTTCCCACACATACGGACTCTAAAAATAGCCTATACTTATGTATTTCGAAATTACATGGGCCTGGCCCAATAATAAGGTGACGCAGCACCTAAAATAGCCTCGGGACGAAATTTATGAAGTGGCGTCTTGTATATTTCGTCCAAGGCTTCATGCACCCATTATGGTGGCTTCAAAGTCCTGAAATCATCACTTGTAACTCCGTTCTTGTTTCCCTTGCGCATGCCATCATCTCCATGCTTGTTCTTGCTCCAATGTTCATCCTTCTCCAAGCTAGGCCCTTCATTTGTAAGCAAAACAAATGTATCCAATTTAGGCAGCATCATATTCTCATGAACATTAGAATCATTACCAAGAAACGAAAGTACCTGGTAATTTAGTTGGCGTGCACGAGCTCTAGTAATTGGTCCAGTATGTATAGCAGCAGGGGCTGTGGGTCTAACAATTGTATTGATGTCCTCATCATCCTCCCCTTCTTGAAATGAAGTCGCCCTCGACGGAAGTCCATCTTCCTCACCCAAATAAGGCTTCAAATCTGCAATGTTAAAAGTGGGACTAACCCCAAAATCTGCAGGCAGCTCAAGTTTATATGCATTATCATTTATTTTCTCTAACACCTTAAAGGGACCATCAGCACGTGGCATTAGCTTTGATTTGCGCAAATCAGGAAATCTATCCTTGCGCAAATGTAACCAAACAAGATCTCCAGGTGCAAACACAACATGTTTTCTACCCTTATCTCCAGCAAGTTTATATTTAGCATTCATGCGCTCAATGTTTTCCTTAGTTAACTCATGCATTTTTAAAATCAATTCAGCACGTTGTTTAGCATCAAAATTAACCTTCTCCGAAGATGGAAGAGGCAACAAATCAATAGGTGCACGAGGTAGGAAACCATACACAACTTCAAAAGGGCACATCTTAGTAGTAGAATGCAATGAACGATTATAAGCAAATTCAATATGAGGCAAGCATTCCTCCCACATTTTCTTATTATTCTTCAAAACAGCCCTAAGCATAGTAGACAACGTTCTATTGACTACTTCAGTTTGTCCATCAGTTTGGGGTGACAAGTAGTACTAAAAAGCAGTTTAGTCCCCAACTTAGCCCATAAACATCTCCAAAAGTGGCTAAGAAATTTAGTATCACGATCTGAAACAATAGTATTTGGCACACCATGTAAGCGAATAATTTCACGAAAGAACAAATCAGCAACATTAACAGCATCATCGCTTTTATGACATGGTATAAAGTGTGCCATTTTCGAGAATCTATCCACGACAACAAATATGCTATCCCTCTCCTTCTTTGTTCGAGGTAAACCTAAAACAAAGTCCATAGATATATCCTCCCAAGGAACACTAGGTACAGGCAAAGGCATATATAAACCATGAGGATTGAGTCGTGACTTAGCTTTTTGACATGTAGTGCAGCGAGCAATAAAACGCTCAACATCCCGTCTCATCTTTGGCCAAAAGAAATGTGTAGCAAGTACGTCCTCCGTCTTCTTCACGCCAAAGTGTCCCATTAATCCTCCTCCATGCGCCTCCTGCAACAACAAAAGACGAACGGAGCTAGCTGGAATGCATAGCTTGTTAGCACGAAACACAAATCCATCGTTAACAACAAACTTGTTCCACATTCTTCCTTCTTTACAATTCTGCATTACATCTTTAAAATCAGCATCATGCACATATTGATTGATAGAGGCAAAGGTGTCCCGTCTTTCGATGAGATGATGGATATCGCTTTGGTGGAAGTCGACTTTGACGATCCGACTACGAACGTGCGAGGACGTCGTGCCTTAGCAATCGCTAAACCAACTCCGAGAGGTTATTGACCACGCCGGAGCACGATCAACCTGACCACGAGGGTCTGTTTCCTGCGAGCAAACGAAGAACAAGCAAGAAACTGAGATTGCAATCTGGATATTGCGAATATAAGATGAAAGCTTTATTGATCAAGGTGGGGTTCTGTGACGCCTTTGTCTGGTCGTTGAACACAAACGAAGTACGCGAAGTTGCAGCTATGGCGAACTTTTAATCTAAACAAAACCCAAAGTCTAAACGATGCCCTAAGGGCTGTATATATGGAGGAAGAGGGGGGAATTTCGTGGCCCTTGGTGGAGGGGTCCGAAATCAACCCTATCTCTTGTTTCCCCACACATACGGACTCTAAAAATAGCCTATACTTATGTATTTCGAAATTACATGGGCCTGGCCCAATAATAAGGTGACGCAGCACCTAAATTAGCCTCGGGACGAAATTTATGAAGTGGCATCTTGTATATTTCGTCCAAGGCTTCATGCACCCATTATGGTGGCTTCAAAGTCCTGAAATCATCACTGGTAACTCCGTTCTTGTTCCCCTTGCGCATGCCATCATCTCCATGCTTGTTCTTGCTCCAATGTTCATCCTTCTCCAAGCTAGGCCCTGGTAATTTAGTTGGCGTGCACGAGCTCTAGTAATTGGTCCAGTATGTATAGCAGCAGGGGCTGTGGGTGTAACAATTGTATTGATGTCCTCATCATCCTCCCCTTCTTGAAATGAAGTCGTCCTCGACGGAAGTTCATCTTCCTCACCCAAATAAGGCTTCAAATCTGCAATGTTAAAAGTGGGACTAACCCCAAAATCTGCAGGCAGCTCAAGTTTATATGCATTATCATTTATTTTCTCTAACACCTTAAAGGGACCATCAGCACGTGGCATTAACTTTGATTTGCGCAAATCAGGAAATCTATCCTTACGCAAATGTAACCAAACAAGATCTACAGGTGCAAACACAACATGTTTTCTACCCTTATCTCCAGCAAGTTTATATTTAGCATTCATGCGCTCAATGTTTTCCTTAGTTAACTCATGCATTTTTAAAATCAATTCAGCACGTTGTTTAGCATCAAAATTAACCTTCTCCGAAGATGGAAGAGGCAACAAATCAATAGGTGCATGAGGTAGGAAACCATACACAACTTCAAAAGGGCACATCTTAGTAGTAGAATGCAATGAACGATTATAAGCAAATTCAATATGAGGCAAGCATTCCTCCCACATTTTCTTATTATTCTTCAAAACAGCCCTAAGCATAGTAGACAACGTTCTATTGACTACTTCAGTTTGTCCATCAGTTTGGGGGTGACAAGTAGTACTAAAAAGCAGTTTAGTCCCCAACTTAGCCCATAAACATCTCCAAAAGTGGCTAAGAAATTTAGTATCATGATCTGAAACAATAGTATTTGGCACACCATGCAAGCGAATAATTTCACGAAAGAACAAATCAGCAACATTAACAGCATCATCGCTTTTATGACATGGTATAAAGTGTGCCATTTTCGAGAATCTATCCACGACAACAAATATGCTATCCCTCCCCTTCTTTGTTTGAGGTAAACCTAAAACAAAGTCCATAGATATATCCTCCCAAGGAACACTAGGTACAGGCAAAGGCATATATAAACCATGAGGATTGAGTCGTGACTTAGCTTTTTGACATGTAGTGCAGCGAGCAATAAAACGCTCAACATCCCGTCTCATCTTTGGCCAAAAGAAATGTGTAGCAAGTACGTCCTCCGTCTTCTTCACGCCAAATTGTCCCATTAATCCTCCTCCATGCGCCTCCTGCAACAACAAAAGACGAACGGAGCTAGCTGGAATGCATAGCTTGTTAGCACGAAACACAAATCCATCGTTAACAACAAACTTGTTCCACATTCTTCCTTCTTTACAATTCTGCATTACATCTTTAAAATCAGCATCATGCACATATTGATCTTTGATGGTCTCCAAACCAAATATTTTGAAGTCAAGTTGTGAAAGCATAGTATAGTGACGAGACAATGCATCAGCAATAACATTTTCTTTTCCCTTCTTGTGTTTAATGACATAAGGGAAAGTCTCAATGAATTCAACCCATTTAGCATGTCTACGATTCAGTTTAGCTTGACTTTTAATATGTTTCAAAGATTCATGATCAGAATGTATAACAAATTCTTTGGGCCATAAATAATGTTGCCATGTTTCTAAAGGCCGAACAAGAGCATATAATTCTTTATCATAAGTAGAATAATTCAGACTAGGCCCACTCAATTTTTCAGAAAAGTATGCAACAGGTTTGCCATCTTGTAATAACACACCTCCTAATCCAATTCCACTAGCATCACATTCAAGCTCAAAAGTCTTATTAAAATCAGGAAGTTGGAGTAAAGGAGCATGTGTCAACTTATCTTTCAATACCGTGAAGGCTTCTTCCTGTGCGGTACCCCAAACAAAAGGCACATCCTTCTTTGTAAGCTCGTTGAGAGGTGCAGCAATGGTGCTGAAATCTCTCACAAAACGCCTATAGAATCCAGCGAGGCCAAGAAAACTCCTCACTTGTGTGACCGTTTTGGGCTGCGGCCAACTCTCAATAGCTTCAATCTTGGCTTTGTCAACTTCAATTCCCTGTGGAGAAACAACATAGCCAAGAAAAGATACTCGGTCGGTGCAAAAGGTGCACTTCCCAAGGTTACCAAACAAACGTGCATCACGTAGAGCAATAAAAACAGCACGTAAATGTTCCAAATGTTCTTCCAAAGATCTGCTATAAATCAGTATATCATCAAAATAGACTACCACAAATCGTCCAATGAAAGCACGTAAAACTTCGTTCATTAGTCTCATGAAAGTACTAGGCGCATTAGTTAACCCAAAAGGCATGACTAACCACTCATATAATCCAAACTTAGTTTTAAATGCTGTTTTCCATTCATCTCCCAATTTCATACGAATTTGATGGTAGCCACTACGCAAATCAACTTTGGAGAATATTGTAGAGCCACTCAATTCATCAAGCATATCATCTAGCCTAGGAATAGGATGACGATAACGAATAGTAATATTATTAATGCCTCTACAATCAACACACATACGTGATGTACCATCCTTTTTCGGCACTAGAATAATAGGAACAGCACAAGGACTAAGGGATTCGCGTGTATAACCTTTGTCGAGAAGCTCTTGTACTTGACGCATAATCTCCTTCGTCTCCTCTGGATTGGTACGGTATGGTGCACGGTTTGGCAGTGAAGCACCGGGAATTAAGTCAATCTGATGCCCAATCCCTCGAATAGGCGGTAATCCCGGTGGCACGTCTTGTGGAAAAACGTCAGCGAACTCCTGCAAAATGTTAGTGACAGCAGGAGGCAAAGAGGAAGGCAAGTCCTCGAATGAAAATAATGCCTCTTTGCACACAAAAGCATAGCAAACAGATTTGCTGAAATCTAGCTCATCAATATCAGATTTGGTGGCAAATAAACATGCACTTTTCAATTTAATTTCAGAAGCAACACTAGATGGTTTATTATTAGGCTTCATTTGTTGCTCAAATTCTCTTGCCACAATCTGATTTTCACTCTTATTCTTCTCCTGTTGTGCTTTATTAGCTCTATTAATATCATCTTTCAAAATGGAATCAGGAGTCATAGGAAGCAAAGTAATATTTTTATCCTTATGAACAAGAGTATAGTGATTGTTTCTACCATGGTGTACAGAATTTTTATCAAATTGCCATGGTCTACCAAGTAATAAGAAACATGCTTGCATAGGTACCACATCACAATCAACATAATCAGCATATGTAGAGATACTAAAATGCACACGAACAGTACGTGTTACCTTAACCTTGCCGCTGTTGTTGAACCATTGGATGTAGTAAGGATGTGGATGTGGTCTTGTGGTGAGAGAAAGCTTCTCCACCATCTCCATGCTAGCCAAGTTGTTGCAGCTCCCTCCGTCTATGATGACGCGCACAGAACGTTCCTTCACAACTCCCTTGGTATGGAACAAATTGTGCCTCTGATTTTGCTCAGCTTGTGTGACCTGCACACTCAAAACACGTTGAGCAACTAAACATTCATACCTGTCAGCGTCTTCAGGAGCCATGTATTGCGTCTCATGATCAGAATCATCTCCACCATGTTCTTCACGTGTAACAAGAGCCAAAGTCTCCTCATCATAGTCACTAGCGGACTCATATCCACCATCCGCGGTAGCAATCATCACACGCGGAGATTTGCATTCTCTCGCATAATGACCTCCTCCCTTACAACGACGACAAATAATATCACTTGTGTGCCCTGTTGATGCCATGGAAGAAGAAGAACGTTGTGCAGGCCCCGCAGGTGCGCTCTTGGCAGATAATGGTGGTTGTGCCTGTTTTCTTGTATCACGGCTGGAGGTGGCACTGGATGGAGGTGCTGGTGCAGTTGAAGTAGAAGATGCACGTGGTGTCCATGATGAAGGTCGGCCTGCAGAAAAGTTAGTTCGCCCCAATGCTTGTCGATCCTGCACTTCACGTTCAGCTTTACAAGCAAGATGGAATAAACGAGTGATATTAGTATACTCCTTATAGTCTAGAATGGTCTGAATCTCTCTATTTAATCCACCCAGAAAACGTGCAAGCATAGCTTCATTCTCCTCAACAATACCACATCTAATCATGCCAGTTTGTAATTCCTGATAATATTCTTCTACAGAATTTTTCCCTTGTCTTAAACGCTGCAATTTTTGAAGCAATTCACGTTGATAATATGGTGGAACCCAACGCGTATGCATAGCAGTTTTCAAAGCAGCCCAAGTAGTTGGAATAGGATATAATCTACAATGTTCAGACCACCATACACATGCAAAACTAGTGAAAGCACAAATAGCAGCAGCAACTCGTCTCTCCTCAGGATATTGTAAACATGTAAATCGTTGTTCAGTTTCTAACTCCCAAGTAAGATATATATCAGGAACATATCTACCCTCAAATGGTGGAATATTCAATTTCAGTTTAGGAATATGGACATCATCTCGTACCTGAGGTGGTGGTGCAGGCCTACCATTACGAATATATACCTGAGGTCGACCTGCTGGTGGTGGTACAGGTGGCTGCACGTAGTGCTGATTTTGATCAACCTCATCCTCATAATCTCCCACATAATCATCCTCCTCCGCATCAGCAGCAGGAGCCACAGAAGTATCAACAGCAGCACCAACAGTTTGGCCAAACGCAAGAGGAACACTGATGAGGACATCAATACAATTGTTACACCCACAGCCCCTGCTGCTATACATACTGGACCAATTACTAGAGCTCGTGCACGCCAACTAAATTACCAGGTACTTTCGTTTCTTGGTAATGATTCTAATGTTCATGAGAATATGATGCTGCCTAAATTGGATACATTTGTTTTGCTTACAAATGAAGGGCCTAGCTTGGAGAAGGATGAACATTGGAGCAAGAACAAGCATGGAGATGATGGCATGCGCAAGGGGAACAAGAACGGAGTTACAAGTGATGATTTCAGGACTTTGAAGCCACCATAATGGGTGCATGAAGCCTTGGACGAAATATACAAGATGCCCCTTCATAAATTTCGTCCCGAGGCTATTTTAGGTGCTGCGTCACCTTATTATTGGGCCAGGCCCATGTAATTTCGAAATACATAAGTATAGGCTATTTTTAGAGTCCGTATGTGTGGGGAAACAAGAGATAGGGTTGATTTCGGACCCCTCCACCAAGGGCCACGAAATTCCCCCCCTCTTCCTCCATATATACAGCCCTTAGGGCATCGTTTAGACTTTGGGTTTTGTTTAGATTAAAAGTTCGCCATAGCTGCAACTTCGCATACTTCGTTTGTGTTCAACGACCAGACAAAGGCGTCACAGAACCCCACCTTGATCAATAAAGCTTTCATCTTATATTCGCAATATCCAGATTGCAATCTTAGTTTCTTGCTTGTTCTTCGTTTGCTCGCAGGAAACAGACCTTCGTGGTCAGGTTGATCGTGCTCCGGCGTGGTCAATAACCTCTCGGAGTTGGTTTAGCGATTGCTAAGGCGCGACGTCCTCGCACGTTCGTAGTCGGATCGACAAAGTCGACTTCCACCAAAGCGAAATCCACCATCTCATCGAAAGACGGGACACCTTTGCCTCTATCACAATCCCTCGAATAGGCGGTAATCCCGGTGGCACGTCTTGCGAAAAAATGTCAGCGAACTCCTGCAAAATGTTAGTGACAGCAGGAGGCAAAGAGGAAGGCACGTCCTCGAATGAAAATAATGCCTCTTTGCACACAAAAGCATAGCAAACAGATTTGCTGAAATCTAACTCATCAATATCAGATTTGGTGGCAAATAAACATGCACTTTTCAATTTAATTTCAGAAGCAACACTAGATGGTTTATTATTAGGCTTCATTTGTTGCTCAAATTCTTTTGCCACAATCTGATTTTCACTCTTATTCTTCTCCTGTTGTGCTTTATTAGCTCTATTAATATCATCTTTCAAAATGGAATCAGGAGTCATAGGAAGCAAAGTAATATTTTTATCCTTATGAACAAGAGTATAGTGATTGTTTCTACCATGGTGTACAGAATTTTTATCAAATTGCCATGGTCTACCAAGTAATAAGGAACATGCTTGCATAGGTACCACATCACAATCAACATAATCAGCACATGTAGAGATACTAAAATGCACACGAACAGTACGTGTTACCTTAACCTTGCCGCTGTTGTTGAACCATTGGATGTAGTAAGGATGTGGATGTGGTCTTGTGGTGAGAGAAAGCTTCTCCACCATCTCCATGCTAGCCAAGTTGTTGCAGCTCCCTCCGTCTATGATGACGCGCACAGAACGTTCCTTCACAACTCCCTTGGTATGGAACAAATTGTGCCTCTGATTTTGCTCAGCTTGTGTGACCTGCACACTCAAAACACGTTGAGCAACTAAACATTCATACCTGTCAGCGTCTTCAGGAGCCATGTATTGCGTCTCATGATCAGAATCATCTCCACCATGTTCTTCACGTGTAATAAGAGCCAAAGTCTCCTCATCATAGTCACTAGCGGACTCATATCCACCATCCGCGGTAGCAATCATCACACGCGGAGATTTGCATTCTCTCGCATAATGACCTCCTCCCTTACAACGACGACAAATAATATCACTTGTGTGCCATGTTGATGCCATGGAAGAAGAAGAACGCTGTGCAGGCCCCGCAGGTGCGCTCTTGGCAGATAATGGTGGTTGTGCCTGTTTTCTTGTATCACGGCTGGAGGTGGCACCGAATGGAGGTGCTGGTGCAGTTGAAGTAGAAGATGCACGTGGTGTCCATGATGAAGGTCGGCCTGCAGAAAAGTTAGTTCGCCCCAATGCTTGTCGATCCTGCACTTCACGTTCAGCTTTACAAGCAAGATGGAATAAACGAGTGATATTAGTATACTCCTTATAGTCTAGAATGGTCTGAATCTCTCTATTTAATCCACCCAGAAAACGTGCAAGCATAGCTTCATTCTCCTCAACAATACGACATCTAATCATGCCAGTTTGTAATTCCTGATAATATTCTTCTACAGAATTTTTCCCTTGTCTTAAACGCTGCAATTTTTGAAGCAATTCACGTTGATAATATGGTGGAACCCAACGCGTACGCATAGCAGTTTTCAAAGCAGCCCAAGTAGTTGGAATAGGATATAATCTACAATGTTCAGACCACCATACACATGCAAAACTAGTGAAAGCACAAACGGCAGCAGCAACTCGTCTCTCCTCAGGATATTGTAAACATGTAAATCGTTGTTCAGTTTCTAACTCCCAAGTAAGATATATATCAGGAACATATCTACCCTCAAATGGTGGAATATTCAATTTCAGTTTAGGAATATGGACATCATCTCGTACCTGAGGTGGTGGTGCAGGCCTACCATTACGAATATATACCTGAGGTCAACCTGCTGGTGGTGGTACAGGTGGCTGCACGTAGTGTTGATTTTGATCAACCTCATCCTCATAGTCTCCCACATAATCATCCTCCTCCGCATCAGCAGCAGGAGCCACAGAAGTATCAACAGCAGCACCAACAGTTTGGCCAAACGCAAGAGGAACACGGCTTGCTCGGCGGAGGTCTGCTTCGCGACGTGGAGGTAGTCGTCGTTGTTGTTGTTGTTGGAAGACGCGCGAGCAATTCATTAAACTTGTTATCGAGCTTTGTTTCGAACGTCTTCTCAAAGCCAGTGATCTTCTCCATGGCCTCTTCAAAATTGTTCAGCACATCTTGCACCTGTTCAGTCATCATTTGCTGAAACTTATCATGAAGCTCCTTGTTCGATAAATTCTCCCAGTCAATCTCGTCGGCTTGTGATCCTGGCATGGTTAGCAGCAATAGAAACACACAAGAATATGATCCTACAGACTACGAACAAGTGGTGGTGGTGGGTGTCACAAATCCGTCAAGCAAATCTCAAATTCTTACCAGTTCTTACCCAGCAGCAGGCGGTGATCGGCAACCGTTGTAGTCAAAAACTCTCAAAGCTTGGATAGAGTGATTACCAGGGAGAGTCAAACGCACGACGTAGATGTATGTGGAGCTGGGAAGGCTTATAATATGGTAGCAAAAAGGGTCAGCAATAATCAATTCAGAGATGCAAAGTTGAATAAACGCTCAACGACGGTACTGTGCTGGTCCTAGGCTAGACTGTGCTAGAGACGCGAGCCTAGAACACTAACAAAATCACGGCGCGGCACGTAAACAAGGGAAAAGCACACTCTGAATTATTTTTTTCGCTCTTTTTTCTTTTCTTTTTTTTTGCGCTGCTTTTTTTTTGCGAAAAATCACTATAATGGCGAGTGTCTCAAAACTCTTCCTAGCTCAAACTGACAGGATGGGCACGAAATTTTTTTCGACCAATTTTTTTTTTTGACTGCCCGGACCCAAAAACTGGATACGGGTCAAAAAAAACTTCCTATAATGGCACCTGTCTCAAAACACTCAGAAACACCTAAAAATAGGATAGCCAGAAAATTTTTCGAAAAATGCGTTTTCGAAAATTTTTGGGCCTAAACGGAGCGTGGCTACCCGACTCTGGCAAGGAACTCGGATTGGGCCTAAACGGAGCGTTTTCGAAATTTTTTTTTTTTTTCGAAACCTACTCCGGCAAGGAAACACGAATCGGAATCGAGATGGATCCCGAAAACAAACCTAATAAGCAAAGAACTCGGATTGGTGGTGGATATATGGTGGTGGTATATGGCAGCGGTGGTGGTAGCGGTGGTAGTATATGGATATGGATCGGTGGTGGTATATGGACACGGATTGGTGGTGGTATATGGATACGGATTCGGTGCGGTGGTGGTAGATGGCAGGGGCGATGATAATGGTGCGGCGGCGGCGTGACAACTTATGACCAGAACTCGAAACTCTAAAAGACTAGACTCTAAGACCAGCAACTAGACACGACGATGCAGCCGCAAATTCAACAAAGCAAAACCCTAAAAAGATTATGCAAGGCGCAGATTGGTTCGGATATGATGAACTAACCCTAAATTTTTTGTGGCTTTTTTGTGGACTATAGGTATGAAGAACAGACTCGATCTAAACTACGAAAAACTGTAAAATCTCACCGAGCAACCTGGAAATCTGATACCACTTGATAGAGGCAAAGGTGTCCCGTCTTTCGATGAGATGGTGGATTTCGCTTTGGTGGAAGTCGACTTTGACGATCCGACTACGAACGTGCGAGGACGTCGCGCCTTAGCAATCGCTAAACCAACTCCGAGAGGTTATTGACCACGCCGGAGCACGATCAACCTGACCACGAGGGTCTGTTTCCTGCGAGCAAACGAAGAACAAGCAAGAAACTAAGATTGCAATCTGGATATTGCGAATATAAGATGAAAGCTTTATTGATCAAGGTGGGGTTCTGTGACGCCTTTGTCTGGTCGTTGAACACAAACGAAGTACGCGAAGTTGCAGCTATGGCGAACTTTTAATCTAAACAAAACCCAAAGTCTAAACGATGCCCTAAGGGCTGTATGTATGGAGGAAGAGGGGGGAATTTCGTGGCCCTTGGTGGAGGAGTCCGAAATCAACCCTATCTCTTGTTTCCCCACACATACGGACTCTAAAAATAGCCTATACTTATGTATTTCGAAATTACATGGGCCTGGCCCAATAATAAGGTGACGCAGCACCTAAAATAGCCTCGGGACGAAATTTATGAAGTGGCATCTTGTATATTTCGTCCAAGGCTTCATGCACCCATTATGGTGGCTTCAAAGTCCTGAAATCATCACTTGTAACTCCGTTCTTGTTCCCCTTGCGCATGCCATCATCTCCATGCTTGTTCTTGCTCCAATGTTCATCCTTCTCCAAGCTAGGCCCTTCATTTGTAAGCAAAACAAATGTATCCAATTTAGGCAGCATCATATTCTCATGAACATTAGAATCATTACCAAGAAACGAAAGTACCTGGTAATTTAGTTGGCGTGCACGAGCTCTAGTAATTGGTCCAGTATGTATAGCAGCAGGGGCTATGGGTGTAACAATTGTATTGATGTCCTCATCATCCTCCCCTTCTTGAAATGAAGTCGTCCTCAACGGAAGTCCATCTTCCTCACCCAAATAAGGCTTCAAATCTGCAATGTTAAAAGTGGGACTAACCCCAAAATCTGCAGGCAGCTCAAGTTTATATGCATTATCATTTATTTTCTCTAACACCTTAAAGGGACCATCAGCACGTGGCATTAGCTTTGATTTGCGCAAATCAGGAAATCTATCCTTACGCAAATGTAACCAAACAAGATCTCCAGGTGCAAACACAACATGTTTTCTACCCTTATCTCCAGCAAGTTTATATTTAGCATTCATACGCTCGATGTTTTCCTTAGTTAACTCATGCATTTTTAAAATCAATTCAGCACGTTGTTTAGCATCAAAATTAACCTTCTCCGAAGATGGAAGAGGCAACAAATCAATAGGTGCACGAGGTAGGAAACCATACACAACTTCAAAAGGGCACATCTTAGTAGTAGAATGCAATGAACGATTATAAGCAAATTCAATATGAGGCAAGCATTCCTCCCACTTTTTCTTATTATTCTTCAAAACAGCCCTAAGCATAGTAGACAACGTTCTATTGACTACTTCAGTTTGTCCATCAGTTTGGGGGTGACAAGCAGTACTAAAAAGCAGTTTAGTCCCCAACTTAGCCCATAAACATCTCCAAAAGTGGCTAAGAAATTTAGTATCACGATCTGAAACAATAGTATTTGGCACACCATGCAAGCGAATAATTTCACGAAAGAACAAATCAGCAACATTAACAGCATCATCGCTTTTATGACATGGTATAAAGTGTGCCATTTTCGAGAATCTATCCACGACAACAAATATGCTATCCCTCCCCTTCTTTGTTCGAGGTAAACCTAAAACAAAGTCCATAGATATATCCTCCCAAGGAACACTAGGTACAGGCAAAGGCATATATAAACCATGAGGATTGAGGCGTGACTTAGCTTTTTGACATGTAGTGCAGCGAGCAATAAAACGCTCAACATCCCGTCTCATCTTTGGCCAAAAGAAATGTGTAGCAAGTACGTCCTCCGTCTTCTTCACGCCAAAATGTCCCATTAATCCTCCTCCATGCGCTTCCTGCAACAACAAAAGATGAACGGAGCTAGCTGGAATGCATAGCTTGTTAGCACGAAACACAAATCCATCGTTAACGACAAACTTGTTCCACATTCTTCCTTCTTTACAATTCTGCATTACATCTTTAAAATCAGCATCATGCACATATTGATCTTTGATGGTCTCCAAACCAAATATTTTGAAATCAAGTTGTGAAAGCATAGTATAGCGACGAGACAAAGCATCAGCGATAACATTTTCTTTTCCCTTCTTGTGTTTAATGACATAAGGGAAAGTCTCAATGAATTCAACCCATTTAGCATGTCTACGATTCAGTTAAGCTTGACTTTTAATATGTTTCAAAGATTCATGATCAGAATGTATAACAAATTCTTTGGGCCATAAATAATGTTGCCATGTTTCTAAAGTCCGAACAAGAGCATATAATTCTTTATCATAAGTAGAATAATTCAGACTAGGCCCACTCAATTTTTCAGAAAAGTATGCAACAGGTTTGCCATCTTGTAATAACACACCTCCTAATCCAATTCCACTAGCATCACATTCAAGCTCAAAAGTCTTATTAAAATCAGGAAGTTGGAGTAAAGGAGCATGTGTCAACTTATCTTTCAATACCGTGAAGGCTTCTTCCTGTGCGGTACCCCAAACAAAAGGCACATCCTTCTTTGTAAGCTCGTTGAGAGGTGCGGCAATGGTGCTGAAATCTCTCACAAAACGCCTATAGAATCCAGCGAGGCCAAGAAAACTCCTCACTTGTGTGACCGTTTTGGGCTGCGGCCAACTCTCAATAGCTTCAATCTTGGCTTTATCAACTTCAATTCCCTGTGGAGTAACAACATAGCCAAGAAAAGATACTCGGTCGGTGCAAAAGGTGCACTTCCCAAGGTTACCAAACAAACGTGCATCACGTAGAGCAATAAAAACAGCACGTAAATGTTCCAAATGTTCCTCCAAAGATCTGCTATAAATCAATATGTCATCAAAGTAAACTACCACAAATCGTCCAATGAAAGCACGTAAAACTTCGTTCATTAATCTCATAAAAGTACTAGGTGCATTAGTTAACCCAAAAGGCATGACTAACCACTCATATAATCCAAACTTAGTTTTAAATGCTGTTTTCCATTCATCTCCCAATTTCATACGAATTTGATGGTAGCCACTACGCAAATCAACTTTGGAGAATATTGTAGAGCCACTCAATTCATCAAGCATATCATCTAGCCTAGGAATAGGATGACGATAACGAATAGTAATATTATTAATGCCTCTACAATCAACACACATACGTGATGTACCATCCTTTTTCGGCACTAGAATAATAGGAACAGCACAAGGACTAAGGGATTCGCGTATATAACCTTTGTCGAGAAGCTCTTGTACTTGACGCATAATCTCCTTCGTCTCCTCTGGATTGGTATGGTATGGTGCACGGTTTGGCAGTGAAGCACCGGGAATTAAGTCAATCTGATGCTCAATCCCTCGAATAGGCGGTAATCCCGGTGGCACGTCTTGTGGAAAAACGTCAGCGAACTCCTGCAAAATGTTAGTGACAGCAGGAGGCAAAGAGTGATAGAGGCAAAGGTGTCCCGTCTTTCGATGAGATGGTGGATTTCGCTTTGGTGGAAGTCGACTTTGACGATCCGACTACGAACGTGCGAGGACGTCGCGCCTTAGCAATCGCTAAACCAACTCCGAGAGGTTATTGACCACGCCGGAGCACGATCAACCTGACCACGAGGGTCTGTTTCCTGCGAGCAAACGAAGAACAAGCAAGAAACTGAGATCGCAATCTGGATATTGCGAATATAAGATGAAAGCTTTATTGATCAAGGTGGGGTTCTGTGACGCCTTTGTCTGGTCGTTGAACACAAACGAAGTACGCGAAGTTGCAGCTATGGCGAACTTTTAATCTAAACAAAACCCAAAGTCTAAACGATGCCCTAAGGGCTGTATATATGGAGGAAGAGGGGGGGAATTTCGTGGCCCTTGGTGGAGGGGTCCGAAATCAACCCTATCTCTTGTTTCCCCACACATACGGACTCTAAAAATAGCCTATACTTATGTATTTCGAAATTACATGGGCCTGGCCCAATAATAAGGTGACGCAGCACCTAAAATAGCCTCGGGACGAAATTTATGAAGTGGCGTCTTGTATATTTCGTCCAAGGCTTCATGCACCCATTATGGTGGCTTCAAAGTCCTGAAATCATCACTTGTAACTCCGTTCTTGTTTCCCTTGCGCATGCCATCATCTCCATGCTTGTTCTTGCTCCAATGTTCATCCTTCTCCAAGCTAGGCCCTTCATTTGTAAGCAAAACAAATGTATCCAATTTAGGCAGCATCATATTCTCATGAACATTAGAATCATCACCAAGAAATGAAAGTACCTGGTAATTTAGTTGGCGTGCACGAGCTCTAGTAATTGGTCCAGTATGTATAGCAGCAGGGGCTGTGGGTGTAACAATTGTATTGATGTCCTCATCAACGACCAGACAAAGGCGTCACAGAACCCCACCTTGATCAATAAAGCTTTCATCTTATATTCGCAATATCCAGATTGCAATCTCAGTTTCTTGCTTGTTCTTCGTTTGCTCGCAGGAAACAGACCCTCGTGGTCAGGTTGATCGTGCTCCGGCGTGGTCAATAACCTCTCGGAGTTGGTTTAGAGATTGCTAAGGCGCGACGTCCTTGCACGTTCGTAGTCGGATCGTCAAAGTCGACTGCCACCAAAGCGATATCCATCATCTCATCGAAAGACGGGACACCTTTGCCTCTATCATCCTCCTTCATCTTGACATCGCGGACACCACCGGAGAATGCTGAGATAATGGCCTCGTCGGTAACCTTGGGGATCTTGATTCGCGTGCTATTGAAGCGCTGAATGTACTTCTGCAGGGTCTCTCCTGGTTGTTTCTTGATGCTGCTCAGGTCACCCGCGACCGGGGGGCGGTCGCGAGTGCCCTGGAAGTTGGCAATGAAGCGGTTGCGCATCTCGTCCCAGGAGGAAATCGAGCCTAGAGCCAGGTTCAGGAGCCAGGAGCGGGGGCCATCCTTGAGAGCCATGGTGATGAGGACATGACTACCTTGGATATGACCAAAAATATTGCATATATGCATATTTGTCAGGTGATTTCTAGTGCACACTATTCAATAATCTATTTATGTTATCCAGAACAAAAATACTTCACACACTTTTGTGTTTTGTCTAATTGCAGGTGTATGGGACATTTGTACAATCCACATATGAAGATAAGGAAGAAAGAGATGTTTATTTGCTGTCCAAAAATTTCTCTCACGTCACTTTTGGCCCAAGAGAAGATAGAGTCCAAGTCTCTCACGTTCTGGATTCAAATTCGGACTGCACAGACATACCTGACTCAAAACATCAACAACTTTATTTGTTGGAAACTAGATTCCGTGCACTTTCCAACCCAATTGGAATCACCTTCAAATTCGTCCGGAGCGTTGAGTTGTGGACGAAACAATCTGATGCTGCAGCAGAATCCGAGTCAAGCTACAAGTCCAAAGGTGTTACATCACCTCCACTTGGGCCCATTGGCCTTGTACGACCTAGATTTAGTTTTAGGCTGCCTTGGGACGTCCTCCCACCTCCTTGGCCGCCACCCCTTGCTCCTATATAAGTAGATCCATCTAGTAGCTTTTCCTTGGGATTTGTTTAGTTAAAAGTTAGCCATTGCAACTTCGTGTACTTCGATTGCTTGCAGGAATAGACCTTCGTGGTCAGGTTGATTGTGCTCCGGCGTGGTCAATAACCTCTCGGAGTTGGTTTAGCGATTGCTAAGGCGCAACGTCGTGCACGTTTGTAGTCGGATCGGCAAAGTCGTCTCCACCGAATCGATAGTTATCATCTCATCGAAAGATCGGGACCCTCGCCTCTATCAAGTGGTATCAGTTTTCAGGTTGCTCGGTGAGAATTTCCAGTTATTCCTAGATTAGATTTATTTTCTTACCTATTGTCCAAGAAAAATCCACAAAAAAGAGTTAGATCTATTCATCCTTTGTCCAAGCCAGTCTGAGCCTTTGCAATTTTCTTTTCATTGCTTGCATAGTTGAATTATCGGTTGCATCGTCGTGTCGAGTTGCTGGTCTTAGTGTCTAGGTCGTTTAGAGTTTCGAGTTCTGTTCACATTAGTCACGTCGCCGCTGCATCGTTATCCCTTCCGCTGTCCACCACCCATACATCAATTTCCTCCACGTGCTACCCACCGTTCATTGTCATAATCATAGTTGAGATCGTTCCCATCTTCGCTTGATCCAATCTACATCTTATCTAGTTTGTTTTGGAAAGAGGGAGAGAGAAAAAAAGATAGAGAAAAAAAA